>NW_020450775.1:586799-649990 GCF_003343035.1 Apteryx rowi
TGATTGTGAGGCTACTTCCAGCTGTCTGTAGAAGGCCTCATCGACTTCCTCATCCTGATCAGGTGGCCTGTAGTAAACACCCACAACAGTGTCACCCATGCTAGCCTGCCCTTTGATCCTTACCCATAAGCTCTCGACTTGCTCTTCATCCACCCCTAGGCACAGCTCAATACATTCCAGTTGCTCTCTCACATAAAGAGCAACTCCACCACCTCGCTTACCTGGCCTGTCTTTCCTAAAAAGCACGTAGCCATCCGTGACAGCATATATATCATTCTTCCTCAGACAATCTCTTAAATTCAAATCAAATTTATGACAACTTGAACCTGGGACAAAGATTATGTGAATACCCCTCTGTGTTAATCACCCAAACATAGAGCTTGGTCCCCTAGGTCTTTCTAGGGGGAGGGACTCCTTTAGGAGATGGATCTAAGGGATTCCTTTACCCTCAGCATCTCTTCATCTCCTTATCAAAAAACAAGATTTTACCTCCTGTTGAAATAAATGTACTTGTAAATACCAAGTGTTACAGACCCATCATCTGAAAAAGACTAAACCCATCATTTCAGGGCTTAAATTGCTGAGCTTGACTTGAGGATAAAAGATGCCTCAAACTGTATCTCAAACAAAGACAAAATAAAATGGGATTCTTGATACCAGGCTGTCAAAAGCTGAGTAGGTTTATTACAGTAAGGATGTGTCAAGCATCCCTGCCCTTACAAGATCTGACAATTTTCCCACTATCTTCGGTGAGAAAACTGCCTAAGTGGGTCAAGTCCAGCTGGCATCTTTGTACTGACTCCTTCCTCACTAGCAAACTCCCTTGAGCTTGCTTGCTGGTCAAGCCTGGTTAACGTGGGACATGGTGTGCCCACCAAGAGGCACTAAGAAATGTAACTGCAACAAATTTTGAGATTCCTTTATTACAAAAGTTCTTGGGGACCAGACACATTCTGGCCCATGTACATGCAGTCTAGCTGCAAAACAGTGCTGTGCAGCATCATTTCGATTGGGACTGACTGTGTCAACATGTTCTCACATTGGCAAATCTCGCGGCCGGGACTTGTACTTTTATGCCTGAACAAACTATTCCTAAAGCCTCTAACGGGCTGATGCTTTGCTGGTGTACAGTGGCCTCCTGAAGGACCATCAGAGGATGAACGGGTAAATGAGTTAGTACATGACTGCACGTTGATGGCGAAGGAGGAAAAGTCACAGAGCAGCAGAACAACTTCTCCTCTGACACCTGACTGACACTACTCATCCCAGCAGGCCACAACAGTTACTGTCCTTAAAGTAATTGCACTCGTAAAGCTTAAAACATTATTTCTCTGTCTACAGATCTGATTGATCTTCCAACACAAAGCCTCTTTAAGGCTTATTACACCACACCCAAGCCACAGGCAACACCAGTTATGCCCTACCAACCAGTCACTTTAAGAAAAATATGTGCGCTTCTGAAGTTCTTTWTTCCTTCCTCCCGCCTTTTTTTTCCCTTTTTATCATGCAGGAGGAAAGTGACAGCACATCAGAGAGATCTGCCTGGTCCAGCATGACTTCTGCCTCTGGCCTATGCTGAAGAATGAGAGGATACTTGAGTAAAAGTTCTCTTAAGAAATTGCTACGGTTATTAGACTATTAGGGAATCGTTTTACTATCACTGACAAATTCAGATACTCCTGACAGTGCCAGATTCAATCTTGTTTCCTATGCTTTCAATATTACAAAAGACATTCTTCATAAGCACTGCTGTAATGTTTTATCTACTTTGAGTAAAAAGGTTGCCGGTACTACAATATTTCTCTCATTTGGCAGCTTAACCATATTAAACCCCCTCTGTCAATGATCTCACACCCACTCCTAATATCTTCACAACCAGTCTTTTTTTCTCCATTTAATATTCTTTTAAATTTTGTATGCTGGGGACATATGTCTGCCTTTTTTATTCGTTACTCTCCAGCTACTTATATTGCTCTCTCCTGTAATATGTCTCTTAAACAATTTAGATTAGTAGCATTCATCCATAACATTTGCTCCCTAGAGCTGCTGGAATACTGGGTAGCAATACCCCTTTCTAAGTATCATTATCTTCTAAAATTTAGCAAAGTAATTTATGGCCTATTGGCAAAGTAAGTATGACAAATAGTGAGCTGGCTTTCAAATTCTGAGCTTTCAAAACCCTGATGAGTAAAATTATGGCTCATGCGTAGTCTATGGCAACATTATCATCAACTTTAGACAGCTGATCTTWGTGAAAATACAGGAATGGATATCCCTTCCCCTTTCTCTCGCTCACACAGACACATGCATATGCACAACACCTTCTTCACCTGAGTATTTTATCAGAAATCTCAYTGAAGTTGTCAGGGGATTTACTGCATGAGTAAATGTCAAATGATAGGGACTATACATATGGATCTGTAGGCACTTTTGTAGTAATTTGGCTATTTAAATAACCACTTAAAATATTCTTCTTCTTTTAAAGTCAGTAGAAGTTCCCAGAACTTAAACTGACTAACCAGCATCACAGCCGTTAATTATGTTGGCAGAAATTATTGGCCCAATAGTCTGAGTAATTGCAGGAAATTCTGAGGCCTGTTTTATATAGTGATCACATCAGATGGTCTGATGCTGTCGGTAACTCAGAAAAGATCAGCAATACAATCAGYGGGATACAGCTCCAGGTCAAGGCACCTGAATTTAAGTGTTTATCTTCACCCACACACAGGCATCTAGAGCCAAATGAACATCATCCTGGGTGTCCTGATGGGCCTCCAGCTCCTGCTCCAGGGGGGTTCAGGTCTCCTGCAGGTTCACTGTCACACATGGCAGCTTCGTGAGGAGTCAGATGCCCAGGGGCATCTTGAATGGCACAAGGTGCCCATAGGTGGGTGGCTGCATCCCATTTCTGCTCTGTCTCAGTGGTGATGGCAGCTTGCATGCTTGGCCATGTGTAGACGGAGACATCCAAGTGCAGGTGTTTGAATCCGGGACTGCATCCTTCCCAATACACTGCCTAGGAGAAGGTTTCACTTCTGAGAGCATTTAGGCAGATGGGGAAATGGCGCCAGCCCCGGTGTGCCGGGGTAAGCTCAGTCCTTGCCACATGGGCTTGGGTGTCAGTCTGCATCTCTGGGGACAACCAGGGCTGCCATGGGCTGCTGAAGGTCCCTGCTGCTGGGGAAATGAGATAGGCAGCACATCGAGATCACTCACCAGGAGACGCGAACGTGGACATGCCGCAGCACAGCCAGGGACAAACTTGCTGAGGTTGAATCTGCCAAGGTCTCTGCTCAGTCAGCTGGGTGTGGAAACCTGAGAGCTGKCTTCACAAAGCCTTGGGGCATGGCCAGGCAACGTCCCTGAAACAACCCTCCACATCTCTGGCAGTGGCACTGACACCCATCCTTAAGGATGAGTGGTAGGAGGAAGGGGAAATGACACAGAGACTGATGTCTGTGATGAATATAGCATTCATGTAGAAAAAAAATGATGCTGTACTTTCTCCCATAGGCACCGTGTTTCCTTTTCTCCAGTAAAGYTTCCTAATTCCATATCCCAAACTAGTATATTGTGCTTTGGCTATGAAGGCCAATCCGAAAACTGTTCRGTAAATCCAGAAATTATTAATAGCCTTTAGGAGCTCACTGGTAGTGTCCAACACCTGGCAGCATAGTCATGTATGAATATCCATAGATATATTTACAGATATATTGCATACCAATGTACTTACTGATCTCATTAAAATGCATCTGGATGCTTGCATTCCTAAAATCCTGGGATGTGTGAGTGAGTTTTAGTGTCTGGCCATAGATGGCACCAAACACCCATAAGCAGACCAATTCCTGCCGGCTGCTAGGGCAGCTCGGCAGTTGCTGCACCCCGACTCAGTCCAGCAAACAGGCCTGACTGCCAGGGGATGTGGGAAATTTCACATCTTCTTCCAAGACATCTGACATTTTGCATATACCCCCAAATCAGTTGGCTTTTCTGAGCTTCACAGCTGTTCTTTCCCTTTTTAATTCCTCCCCAGTTAACCAAATTATTAACTTTTTAAAATAGAGCAGCACAAAAAGAAAGCCCTACCATGGTCATGGCTATGATATGTTGGCGCTGTGAAAGCGAATGGGAAGGGACAGTTGCTGCGCTGAAAATCTAAATAGACTGTTGCATAGGACTTTCAGAGTCAGGAGGCCTAATTCTGTGCTTTTGCCAGCAATTATGCAAAGCAATCCCATTCATAAACTGGTCAAGCTCCATCTTAAAATCTAATTACAGCTTTTTGTTCCCACTGCAGCTATAGGACGATGTTTTGCTCCTACGTCTCTCTGATGCTTAGAAAGATTTTCATTTCCTGCCTAGAGTCATTTGTGGACTTATTATGCTTCTCTGTTCCTGTACTGATGTTGTCTTTTAGCTGAAATAGCTCTTCTCCCTCGCTGGCATTTCCTGCTTAGCAGAGCTTCACATCAGGCCTCTCAGCCTGGGTGACATCCTGGCATGGATGCCCAGGCATGGGAGAAAGAGTGCGGGTTTTTCCAGTCTTCGTTGTGCTACCCTGAAAGCACCTGGCAGCTGTTGCCTCCGTGGCTCCTAACAAAATGCCCAGGGTAAAACATCGCTTTGCCCAGGCAAAGGGAGACATCACCGTACTGAGGACACGGAATGAAGCGGTGCAATTCAGGGAAAGATGCCTATGGCGTGAAASGGCAAGGAAAGAAGGTCTTTTATCCCCATTTTACAGATGGGAAACTGAGGCAGGGCAAGACTGAACAGCAGCCTGTGGTCACAAAGAAAGCCTTCATGAAGCTAACAGCTGCATGAGATGGCTGTGCAGGCAGATTCCCCTCTCCTTGGTAACCCAGCCTAAAAAATCATAAAGGTCCTTTCTGGTCCTAATATCTATTACTATGACATGGTGGTGATGCCTGTGTTATAATAGTTCAAATCCATGCAAGCTATTTGCATGATTGTTTTAATCACATCAGTCCTTGCTCAGAGATTCAGCCCAGATTTGCTGTCAAAGATGCAAAAAGCATTTTGCTCTGTTCTTAGTTCTCAATGTGTGTTTATATGGTGACATGTGAAAGACCACTTTCTGATATCTGTTTATTTTACATTAAATTCCAAAATACTTCCATAAAACAGCTGCATACATGAAGAATACAGCATGACTGGTGTAGTCAGGATCAAGGGAAATTCCACTATTTGGAAAATCATGCAGAAATTATTTTCTCAATTTTATCTCTATAAAGAAAACTATTTATGCCATTATAATGCTAGTGTTCTGCCACACCGAAGGCTCATTTGGAGTACTTATTCAGAGATGTGAATTCCTCCCCGAACATAGCTTTTACACCCTGGTTCATCTCTCCTACTCTTTTTGCAAACTTAAACGCACATGTTTTGGTGAAGGTTTGCGTATCCCCAGTTAAAACAGGAGTTGGAAGTTTGCAGTTTGACTGAGTTTGAATTTCTGTTTTCATCATCCTCATCTTGGATGTACAATATTACATCTGAGAAGATTTCTTTCACTACACTTTCATCTCATTTCAGTCAATGAATATTGACAGATACTGAGTAATTGCTTCTGGGACTAAGTGAGTATGACTAAATGAGTATGGAAACAGGATGGGCAAATTTATTCTGCAAACACAAATTCATATCCTTAAGATATTGCTCGGCACGGGCCTCTTGTTAGATATAGATTATAAGCTCCAGAAATGAAAGATTGTCCTGTGTATTCTGGAGCACACTTTAGCTATGAAATCAATAACAGCTCTATTGGGAGTTTTGCTTCAGTAAAGCATGAACACAAAGTGCAAAACTAGAACATAAAAATGGCCCGATCAGCTCAACCCAAAAGTTCACGTAAATCTTCATCCTAGGAAAAAACAGAGGGACAGTGGAAACATAGAGGGAAGTGGCTTTACATCTGCAGCTTCCAGGAATCTGGCTCTTGATTCATGTTCTGCTTATACTCAACTTATCTGAACATCATAGTAAAAGGCACTTTGAGAGGTTATGTCTTGTTAGGTAAGTCAGGGTAAATAGCTTTTATTCTTTAGACATTTGATGTCCTTGACATCTGTTTTTTCCCTTTTGACCATGTGGTCATCAAGGCTTCTGACTAACATCAACATTTACTTAAGCAGATGCATAAATTATATGGAAGATAGACGAACTGACTAAGCTCAGCTATCACAGCTGCTCCTCTCACTTAGCATAAGGCAAAATACCTTGGGCACTCCTCTTCTAGRATATTTTCTACTGGTCATACATGAGTACTGTGGTATGTCCAAATAGCAGTAGTATACTAGTAGTCTTCCATGCTCACAGTTTCCCTGTAACCTATATTAGCGTATTTTTTTTCTTTAAAGTACATTTCTCCATTACTATCCAACAGCATGTAATGTCTGTTAATGTCAGCTCGCTACAGAAAAATAGAAAGGAGAAGTGGGATAAACAGACTGGCCCACTACTCTTATCAAAACCTGCTGGAATAAAGAGCCCTTTTCCATCCTTCTTTCTGTTTGTTTAATAATGTAATCGCAATTTATTTTATGGCTCTTTCTGAACTTGGTCTGTCCTTCCATTCCTTTTAACCACTCACTTTCTCTCTCTCTTTCTTTTTTGTTTTCTTTTCTACATTACTAGTGATCCCCTTTGAATTAATACTCATATGAAAAGGGCAGAACATTTTCAGCTTCAGTTTGGAATTACGTTTCTATCTGCTTCACAGAAACAAAGGCCAAAGCAGAGTACCAGACAAATTCATCTGCCCTCCTGCAAATCCCAGGACACCTAGTATCAAACCATCACTTTTTAGTTAGGCTGAAAGAAACCAGGTTTGCGAAACGCAGCCCCACTGAAGGTGTGCTCATACGATCTCAGGCAGTAAAACCACTTCCACATGCATAGGAAGGAAAAAGGCTCCCAAGGTCCCCAGCCCACCCAAGCGCATGGAAAATGAATGAGACTTTTCAGGCAGGTACTGGAGGGATTCAGAGCATGTGCTGGTAGTAGTGTGGACAGTGTTATTTTTTCCTGACCCTGAAGCCTTGAAGCATGAGATTTGATTATAATCATTGTTCCATTGCAGAGCTGCAAAATTTATGAGCATGAACAGCTTAACAGTGAGTTTCCTCTTCTCTATAGAAATCCGCCAGTAAGAAGATGTGTGAGGCAGACCTCAGATCTCACACACCCACACACGCACACACAGAGCTTTTCCTATTGCACATGCAGGCAGGAGGAAGACAGCTAATTTCCCCTGAAAACACATGACTGGTGTCAACCACTTTCCTGGGTGAAGTGCTCCAGTGGGTTTAATCATTCACTCCTCTATTCTAAGAAGGCTTAAATTTGTCTAAGCTCGGCTCATGACTCTTGGACGACATTTTGCTCCTATTTACAAGGATGAACCTGCTATCAAACAGTTTCTTCATGTGAGATGAAGTTATCAAGTCACCTCCCAGTTCCTTCTTGTGGAAGGCTTTCTCCTGGCCTCTGGATTATCTCTGTCTCTTCTCAAAGCACAGACCCTGGAGCTGGGTGTGTGTTGTCATGCTGTAGGTGGGGGCAATTTTGCCTCCCTCCTTACATGCAACTTCCCTCATGACTTATGCAGCAAGCACGTTTTTCTCCATCCCAGCTGCAGAAGCAGCTGTTCAAGGGATGTGTCTTCTCCTCCTTGCTTCCCTTTCCCATTTGGTTCTTTGCAGAGTTGCTCATTCCTGGTGTATTCTCGCACAGTGATAATGGGTAGAAATAACCTTTTTCTCTTACTAACTGGATCTTTCATTTGTATTTGCTAGAACAAATCCCTCTGCATTGGGACCACATAATCAGCTGATCCAGACCATTAAATAACCAAAATCCAGTACTTGCTACCAAAGCAGCCTTCTGAGATCCAAAATTTTCCCAGCAAGGACTTTGTGAATCACCCTGTGAATCATGAATATGAATATTTAATAGCCTTGGACTAAAATCTGACTGCTGGGAGACCCAACAAAAACAGCCCGACTCATCGCAGGTCTCCATTCTTGTCTATCTTGAAAGCTGGCTGTGAATGTCTCCATTTACCACCTGCCTCCCTAATTTCACCAGATAAAAGCATTTTAATCTAAATATCACATGACTTTACATAAAACGCTCTGCAGAAACCCAAGTAGACCTGTATCAACACATTTTCACTATTGCCCAAACTACAACTGAGTCAAAGACAGTGAAATTTCATCTGATAAGATCTATCTTCCAGGAAACCATGACATCTATCACTAATTGTATTTTTAGCCTCTATCTCTTTGCTGCTACAGTCTTGTAGACACCATTCCACTGTTTTACCTACTAGGCTAACCTCTGCATATTTTCCTCTCCTTTTAATATTACAAAACAATATTTCTGAAATGAATTACTGAAATATTTCAATACATTGAAATATTAATGTTAGTTGTTACAAGATCTCCTCACATATTTCCTTGGTATGAGTTCTCTGGGCCTGCACTTTGAAAATGTTTAAATTTTGTAGACACTGCTTTGCATTCTGCTGTGTTACTTTTATATAAAAGAAAACTTGTTGCTGTGCTTTATTTTTTCCCTTTTATCTACACAGAGCAAGAGCAGCRCTGGTTCTTCACCTCTGAAGTTCACAGAGAAAATCGGAGTCTCACACATGAATTTTATACAAAAAAGACTTTTACATGGCGGCTTCTGGGTGCCCTCCCTGTGACTGGCAGTCGACTTTAAAGGCTATCTCCTGTACCGCACATCTGCTAGTGCCTGTCGCATTTACTCACACATACAGCGCAGTCACGGCTAATTATTTCATCTTTATCTTCCTCTCAAGAAGAAGCCATAACCCAATTCCCTTTCAACTACGTGATTCTCAGCTTTTAGATTTGCATCCGGATCGGATACAACGTGAGTCACCGGACGGCTTCCTAAGCATTCGGAGAGCTGCAAAAACAGTAGCTCTTCCACTTTTAGCCTAATCACTGTCTAATGATACACTGTGCCTTTACTCCTGCCTTGCTCTACAGTTTTTCTCACCCTAACATTGAATTCTGATCTTCAGGGTATATTTAAGCCCTACAAAGCTTACAAGATTGCAGAGCATTTGCTGTGTAGTTTAGCAGTAATTGCATTACCAGCCTTGTTTTCTCTGCACAGCTATTACTTACAATACTTGCATCAGGCTTTCCTTTCCCGGGAGCCGGATTGGCATTGACGTTACTGATGAGTGAATGTGCTTTGGGAATGAGGCCCCTCTGGTCTGGAAGGGCGTTTTGCTTTCAGGCTGCACCGAATATTTATTAACATTTTTAGAGTACTGACTATTAAACTACCTAAATAGGAGTGGATTATTTAAATCCATTTTGCTGCTGGGGTGGGCTCAGACTTGCTCCCGTTAGCTCCCAGCTGTGGCTCCGTGGGAGCAGGCCTCCCTGGAGGACCGGCATTGCCCCGGCAGCTCCGAGCAGGAGGCGGCTGACGTGGCGCTGCATTGCTCAGTGCGCTCTAGTGGTTTCTGCGTGAGCTACGGCCGCGTCCGTTCGTTTGCTGCTTGTCACATTGAACCATGTGAGCCAGTATTTTCCTCTGGACTATTACTGTTAATGAAAAACAATCACTGCAAAAAGCTTGCTGTTGCAGAAAGCTTCCCTCAACCTGAAGAAAAACATTCACAGCGTTGTGTGAACGCGACGGGAGTTGGAGAGGGGAGCAGGGGCATCGGAGCGGCGAGCTAAGGAAAATGCTGCGTACGCTGGGCTGTGCGGGGCTCGTGCACTACCGGCAGCTGCAGCACCACTGCGAATATTCCCTTTAGTAAAGGGCCGGTTCAGGTTTACAAACCTGGCATCCTTGCCTCCTGCTACACAAGACATGAACAGAACAACCCTGGCATGCAAAGAMAGACACTTCCCCCTTTGAATTTCTCAGAAACCTGTGAAAGGAGAAGGAAAGAGCCGCTGGGGTCCACCATGGTTGGTACTTCTGAATATCAGTCTGGAATCTCAGCCAAGGCTCCAGATCTGAAAACATTATTATTCATGATTTGGTCAGTAAGACAAAAGTTTTCTTCAAGCCTGATTCTGTACCTACGTGGCTTTGGCATTTGGTTCTTATGTACTGTGTGCATGAACTTAAGCATCAGCTGCCTTAACTGAAATATTAAAATAAATCCTAAAGGCCTTTCTGCTGACAGTTGGTTTTATAAAACCCTTCTAGTACATTTACTAAGTAGCCCACAATAACTAAGCAGGTAGACAAAATCATGTCCAGCCAAAAGAAAGGGATATGCTCAGRTACACTCTGTATCTTAAAAATGCATTATACTGTTTTGGACATAAAGTACTTGACAGCACCCTTTTAAGTTAACATACTTTCAAAGACATAAATGTGTGAGCTTAACTCATTCTTACTATGATGGAGCATTCACATAGTCTCTCACTCCTGTCAAGCAATCTCACATTCTCAAGGAAGTTATATAATACTAATAGGAAATACTAAACATGAACCCATTTTGTTTAATTAATAGCTGTCTCCCCAGTACAGATAAGAAATACAAAAATGTGTTAATTAAATGCTGGCCTAAGTTGGGCAATCTTGTGGAGCAGCTGAAGAGCAGTAGGATTGTAAATATGTAATTAAAGGTGAATTCTTTATCCTAAAGGAAACAAGCCAACCCTCTGAAGGGCCGCAGAGACCCAGGAGGTGCTCGCAGAAGCTGCGTCAAGCCACAGGCAGGCAGCAGTTACTCGTCTTCGGTGACTAGCTCCTTCTTTCAACTGAGCTGGGGTTTTGTTAAAGTGTCAAAGATGCATAGCATCAGAACTACTAAATAGCACTTCTGAGCCTTTTTAGATCTCTCTGCTTTTTACACATGACAATTACAGGTTCCCTAGACAAGCAATGATTCAGCAGATAAAATGTTAACACAAGACGCGCATGCATTCACAGTGAATTAAAACTGCTAGTGTACATCTGGGAGAGTACTGCTTTTATTATAAACAAACCTGAAAATCTACTGGCATTGTGTGAGAGCTCCTCTGCTCTTCCTTCCATGAGGCATGGATGGGACAAGGAAAATATCAAACAAAATGCCCAGCAGTTTGATAAGAGAAGGTATGTTTCCCTGGCTTCCTGAAAGATGCGCAGTTAGCTTTCCAAACCATCACTTACCACCTTCTGCGGAGAGCCTGGAGAACGCAAAAACTCATAGTGATCAATCAGAGTCACAAAAGGTGGCAAACAATAGCAAGGGTTTGTCACCAGATCTTTTTAACAATTCATGGGAGCTGTACAGTCCGCATTGCGCTGCAGCCTGCAATGACAGGAATCCCCAAGCATGCTTTGAAGGGTCAGTGAAGGCTGAAATCAAAGGCAGTTGCTTTCAGTGAGCAGATCTGACCATGGGAAGAAGAATATATTTTCGATGATGCTTCTCCAGGGGCTAACCATATGGGAATTATAGCTATAATGTGGCACAGTTTATTTAAAAGGCAGCGCTTTCCTTAAAAGATATGAGACCATAACTCAGCAGACATCACCTGTGGTTCTGAACTAATCATTTGGTTATCCTAAACTGAAAAAAGAGGAATACTTATTTATCTCTAACATGTCTAAGCTAGTATAACAGGAAAAGGGGGAATAAGCATTAAAGCTCAGAACATGCTAACATGAACCATTGTCCTTAAAAAGCCTTTTTAATAAAGTGTCCTCTGTAAATAAATCTGCACTGGAATAGGTTGGCTAGGCATTTTTGAGGCTTTCTGTAGGACTGAGAAGCTAAAGATGGCTTCTGATGTGTGACATTACACAGCTTCACTGTTTGCTGTCCTGGATGCTCCACTACTCTGCGAGTCCTGGTCACCACTGAAGTTAACTGGTAGATTTAATYGCATGTCTAAGATGTACATTTTTTTCTTCCACCTTAAATTAGGTTTCAATTTTTTTCAATTTTCAATTTTTGAGAATCCTTGCTTTTCCTACTTCATACCATGAAATATAACACATATAGTTGTACATGCACAGTCAGCAAACCAGAACTTGAATGTTTCAGTGATTGTGACCAATGTAAGATGGTTAAAATCCTGTAGATAAAATACCTGCCAGTGACCCTCGGATTGAATTTCTCAGGACATTGCTTTATTTTGTGCTGTTAAATCTAGCTGAAAGAAAACAGGATCTTTGTTTCTTAAGACTTTGTTTCCTTCCACTATTTCTTTCCTATACTAAGTTGCAGATTGTAATCCTGTTTGTCATCACAAATTGTCGTAGGAATTATGATATGATGCCGTTCTCACTGACAGCAAAACTCATTTTGACTTAGGAACATAAGCAACTGCATTGTGTAGTCTCTTTCCTCAGTTTATATGATATAGAGTCAGCCATAAGGTATCGAATGGGACAAAGAGTAAAACAACCAGGTTTCAAATAGAGAAAAGAATTAGAAAAAAATTATATTGTAGGTATAAGAAAAATTATCTCAAATTAATCTATTTCTGTTTCAGGTTTTTTTTTAAACTGTCAGCATCCCTTACTTACTGATAGTTTGTTCACCAGGCCCAGAGTGTTCAAAGGTCTTGTGTAAGGCTGTTCAGACTTGAGGCACACAAAGTCAGTGATTACCATCAAAAATGTGGTTCTGAGCTTTATGCTTGCTGCAAAAGGACTGTGAAAACTGTCCCATAGAAGTGCATGACCCACAATAGAACAAGCATCCTCTGTACAGAAGGGCTTTGGCACGATTCAGTGCAATTCATAGCGGTGCAGCTCATAGCAACATGAAGGGATGTTCTGGGAACTAAACAAATCCTCCAAACCAGCCTTATATAGCTTGCTTTCTTGGCAGGGCATAACTCCAGTTTTGATATCATTTCATCGTGAAGAAGTCTTGACCTCACTCCATGCCAGCCACTGTTTACTTCCATCACCCTCTTCTTAAATCAATATTAGCACAGGCAGTGAAATTTGGCTCATGAGCGTTGGCATCTAATCTTGATCCATTAAAAAGATTAGAAGGAAAGCAATCAAAACATCAATARCCACAAAATTTTTCTTACAGACACAGGACACCTTTATCAGAAAGGAAAGGTTTTATGAAGAAAATATACGGGGTATCAGGTGCAACATAATGACCTGCAAGTGTCCTACTATGCTTTTTACGCACACAGAGAACAGAATGTACTTTCAATCTGTTTTTATGTTAGATTATGAAATTATGCAGCCTAAGAAGAATATTATACAAAATCTCGATGGGCTAGGACAGAGTATGAAGTTCTTCCTCGAAAAGATTGTTCACATTGGGTGCTTTCATAGATGCTGCCCAAGGAAAAGACAGGCAGTCTCCTTATTTATAAATAATCCTATCTGCAAACTCTGTACATCCCTCGCCTACTTTTGTGCATTGTGTTGGACAAAGGTACAGTATGATCTGCTCAGAGAATTGCAGAGTTATCAAAATATCCTGAGGGTTACCTCTCAAGGTTTACAGTGAGGAAAGAAAAAAAAAGAAAGGTTTCATACTAAGAGCAGAGCTAATCAGGGAAGAGATTCAAGCAGTACACATTCAGCTTCTCTGCCACACTGATCTCTGGAGAAAAGTCAGGTCATTCTGATACCATTGAAGAAATGCTGTTTAAAACTGTAACTCAGAAATTCAGCAGGCAAAACGGAGCATATGGAAAGTGTGTGAGCAGGATGATAAAGTCGGATCATGTCTGAGAGCCATCTACTCAGGGACACGCTTGTGAGAGGAGCTTCTGAAGGAAGTAAAAGAAGTTGTTGGCAATGCTTTTGTATAAGGACATCTTGAAAGCAAAGAAGAATAGGGTATAGACAGATACATTCAAGTTACAGGACAGATTTTAACTGTCCAACCCGTGAATGAGGATCTTGGGAACAGCGTGCCTTTCCTACTCCCGGGATAACCATGCCAATGAACATAAATTACATTTACCTGCTCACCGGCGGCATCCGCATGCAGGCTGCAGACAGAGGCTTTSGTGGTTAGAGACTCGCACCCTGCCACCTGCCATCCTGCTCCTTACAGCTGCCTCTGCTTCCTGACCAGCCACTCTTCCCCTCTGAGGCCCTTCCAGGTTTTTTCCTTATGTYCCCACTCCCTGCGCCTGCTGCCACCACCACAGCAGATGCTGCTCGGAGGCCTGTTCGTACCCTTCTCCTGCTGTCCCCCCGCAACCCACCTGCTCTGCAGGTTCAGGACGGGCTTTCCTCCTTCTTAAGGCCAGCAAATCTTAAAAATCTTTCTTGAACATTGGAAGAAGTGTCCATGGGAGAGCTAGAAACCCTCCAACAGGCCATGAGGATGGCCTATTGCCTCCTAGTCAGGCCATTTGCTGGAGAAACCAAACACCTGAATTTCCATTCCTTCAGTTAGAGATAACAAGTTAACAGAAATATCCTGGGTTAGTGCTCAGCTGAGATCTCCCAGCTTTTTATAAGAACCACCAACCCCTTTTCAGCTGGTAAAGCAGATGCATYTCATGGCAGTCTGTGGTTGACCCTACCTTATCCCTGAATTGATTCTTCCAACTGTAGCAATCTGTTTTTTGGCTCAGTTTGGCACACACAGCTCTGCAGCTCTGAATAGGAAGTTCCTGTGCCCATAACAGCTATGGCATTTCTAATTGTAATATGATTTTTACTTTCAGGAAGGCTGGTCGGAGGTGAAAATGTAAAAGGCACTGATCCCGATGATAAGGACAACTGACTAACAAAAGAGCGCTTGGTGTTTAGGTCACATTCCTGAGACAACAGCCTGACAACAAAAGGGAACAGAAGAGACGTGGTGAATGAGAGCAGGACTCATAAGAGGAAACGAAACACAGTTGCAAGCAAAGATAGCGAAATAATAGTGATCCTCTAACTGAGCCATCACCTTCCTGTAAAACCTACGAGGCACAGAAAATACACATAGGCCAAAAAGGCTGATTACTATACACATCATACTTTGCCTCGTGTTTATGAGTGAGATTTTATCTGGAGTCTGTAAAAGGGTAAGGAGTAAATGATGTGTTGACTCAAATGAACATTAATTGGATCAGTTGAGCCTTGTGCGCACATAAAGCTTCAAAGAAGTATTTAAATAATATTCTTATCCTGTATTTCAAATGAAAAATATTTTTGGATGTAAGCATTTTTATTTTTTTCAAGTTTTGCAACACAACATTTGCCATTTAGTAGTAGGACGCCAACTGAGAGGCACATAAATTCTGTAACTCAATCTGTTCTTTTGCATTCGGTTTGAATGGAATAATAAAGASTATTGAGGCAAGTAACCAGGCCTAGGCCTAATGTTTTCCCATGCAAATGGATGCAGATGCTTTGGGTGACATTTTACAGAAAATCTGGCATGTTAGAAAGTCCTTCAGCATTCTCATTCTACACCATAATCAAAAATATAAAAAATAAAAAGATCTTTTTCCATAAGATTTTTTTTCCATTTGACTATAGTCTTTCACTGCTGAGTTCAAACATGTTTAATTCAAAAGTGAAATGAAATTTCACTTCAGTGCTCAGTCTTGTTACAGAAATTTAGCTGTATCTTTCTTAAGTTGGCTATATGGTCTACCAAAATTCATAGTGTTTACTCAAGGGACTCCCACACTGAATGATTTATAGTGGTGCAGGTGAATGCTCAGCAGAATAGGTTTTACAATTTATATTTCCCTCTGCTGTAGGGGACACTACTGTATTTTTTTTTTTAGAGGTACTGGAAATCACAACCATTTCTCACTTCTTTCCCAGCCTTCCCTTCAACTGCCTAAAGAGAGAAACTCTAAGTTAAAATTACCAAGTTTCTGAAGCATCCCTGGGCTGAGTGCAATGCAGGTGTCCCCACGGCACTCAACATCTGCCTTTCCCCAGCCCTGCGAGTGGGAAGCATCGCAGACCCGTCCTTCCCCGGGAAGCCCTGGCGCTCCCAGYGCCCATGGCCAGACGCCACCTCTGCACTGCCAGTGTGGACAATACGAGTCCTCTGTGCTCCCACCTGCCAGCCATCACTTAAAAACCCAAAGAAAGGGAATCGTGAAGAGCAGAACATTATACAGCCCTTCAGATGGGGAGAAAGCTCTACTAGGGGAGAGAATACGAGTAATTTGTTTAGCACAGAGATGAAATAACTGTGCTGATAGGGCCATTTGAAATGCTGAGAAATGCTGGCATGCAGATGTTGGCCCATCGTGATCAGTTATACAGACCCTTGCATATCTCTGCACATGTCTGTGCATATGTGTTCTTTAGATATTTGTATAATATGTAGATTTACCAGCTACAAACTTGGATGAAACTAGCTCCAGTTCTGTAAGAATACTGTTATATGGGGCTGTAAGAACCTTAAAAAATCAACTCCATGTTACTGGGAAATGTTCTGCAGATTTAACTTCCAGTTGCTTGGGGTTTTTTGGTATAGGAGGACTATTTAGGATCTTCTTAGCACAGATATCCCTCCCCTTACACCCCCAAATAATTTCATGTATGCACCAAAAGATTCCACTCAAAAGATACAGAATAACAGAGTAAAATTATCTTCCTAAGTGAGAAGTGTGATTAGCACTGCCTTGTTAGAAAACCTTTCAGGACCATTTGCAAAAATTGCTTACGTTGTGTTGTTTGCATTAGCACTCGGAGACCAGATCTTTCTGTTTGCTCAGGCGTAAGGGAAAGTGTTAACACTTACTGAGTCAGAACGTGGTTGCTTAAGGAGCTTAATTAAGTTTATCATACCTGCCCACAGGGTCTCAAGGCGATCACAGAATGTCCTGAGCCACCCGAAAAAGGCACATAAGCACAACACCATTTTCTGTGTTTTCTAACAGTAACCAACTGCAAATAGTGGAAGCTCTGGTCTGAAAACAACAATCTGGTACTGCTAACTTTTTTCTTCGCAAATTCTCACTCTAACAGAAGAGTATGAAACTGGGAATAATAATTCTGCATTGAAGGGGATATATTTCATATGAGTTAAATATGCTTAGTTTCACTGAAATAATCAGAGATGGAGGCTGTTCTCCCTCATGCAGTTAGGAAATACTTGGTATTCATTTTCATTTTTCATTTACAAATGAAAGCCCTTGGGATATAATAACTTAGTTGGAGCTATTCATCTTGAAATTATCGCTTGGAATCAAGCCCAGTTTACAATAATCAAAGGTTATTACCTGATGAGTAGAATTGGAAAAAACAATAATCTACTTTTCTATTCAATTTTTAAATGACTTTACTTCAGTTAGGAGTAAAGAACAGCTGTCCCAGGCCAGGCAAGATCCTGTCTCAACCACCGTTCAGTCTCTGACGCTGGGTGCTGAGAGAAAGGGTTACAGAAGTGGGGCAAATACTGATCTTTCCCCTGACTTCCTAAACCAAAGATTGTATCCAAATCATGCTCTCTGATGTAGCTGTCTCTCATGTGTCTGTCTTTCATAACTAAGTCCAATTCATTTTTTTAACTTTATGCTTTTGGTCTGTACAGCACGCTGTAGCAATGAGTTTCTCAATTTAACTACACTTTGTATGAAAATCATCATCTTTTTTTAAGCCTGTTGCATGGCGACTTTACATGGTGCTTCTAGATCTTAGTTTATGAGAAATAATTGTTTACTATCCCTGTATCATTAATGGTCTAGAGACACCTGATAAAGCTCCTTAAGTCACCTTTTTTCCAAACTTAACAGTCCTATCCTGTTTACTCCCCTTGTGTAGATGCTGTTTCAAGTATCTGATCCTGCTTGTTGCCTTTTTGTACCTTTTTCTTGGTTACACTGAATCCTTTCTTCAAGAAGGGCAGAACAAAATTTCATTCGATACTCAAGATACAGTTTCACCATAGAATTATGAGTGATATAATGGTGGCTTTTATTTTGATTTCTGTACATGATAATTTGCTGGTACCTTAAAAGATGACTAGCACATTTGTGCAGTGTGACTTCTGGCTGTACAAGCCATGCTGACTGCCTCCAATAGAAAACATTCACCTTTGCTTTATTCTTTTAGCTATCCTGTCAGCTCCTTTTGACTAGCTTCATCATTTGTAAGTAGTTCCTGTTCTGAACTTAAATATTGCTGGAGTAATTAGTGTATGTGTGCTTGGGGGTGTGTGCCTTTTCCATTTTTACAAGGATATTGGATTTGAATACCTCAGGCTCACTGCTACAGAGCTGTTCCTCAATAGCCACGTGTAGAAATAGGCCCTGCAGACRGCTCATGACAAAGTCTAGGGTGGCTTTGCCTCTTGTAAGTTATCTGACCAGGTGGGCTGAGAAGGAGTCACTTGTGGAATTGAAAACTGTCACCTCCGTATAACACCGCACCGTGAATTTCTCCTAGTCCCCTGCAGACAGCTGAAGTCTCCTGTTTTACTGGTACCTCCAACCCTTTCAGCCTCCTTAGCTTAATCCATGGGTGTTTTGCAACCATTGTCACCACCTGGTCAAGTCATTAACAGTATAGCCCTGACCATCAGGTGGATTTATCTCACTCAGCTTTAACCATTTTGGAGGTAAGCATTTTGCTGGTGCTTGCCAGGTAAAGTCAATGGAGAGGGACAGGCACTTGCAGACAGTGACTCCTTCCCCTTGTTTGGGATGAAATGGACTGTCCTTGGGATATGTCTATCTGTCGTCTGAGTGCTGGACAACTAGCTTTTGGCTAGCATTCCTCCTCAGATAGGGAATTTCAACCCTTACTGATTTTATGGCACATTTCCATGCTGTTAACTAGTTTGAAACATAGGGCTTTTTTTTAAAAGAAAGACTGTCCTCTAATGGTAAAATCTTTTCTATTTAGATATCATTTATATACAATATCTGACTGATTGTCTCCTACCAAGTTTCTCAGATGCTTATTATTAGCAACATTTAAAATTAAGTGTTCAGTTCATTCATCTCGGTTCTTAGACTCCTAGCATTTACATAGAGCACTTTCATACTGAATCTCAATGTAATCCATTTATATATGCCCCATTTTATTTGGAATGCTTAAACTGACCTTTGTTGCTTTCTGTCTGGATTTTATCATCTTCTCTCATGCATGCAGAGTGTTTTTGGTTTTACCCTTTAGATAATGCGTCACTCCAACTTGCATGCTCTTTTGCACCTGTCATCTTTTCCTCAATTCTCAATTTAAAAACTCTCCTAAGGCCTTTCTGAATCTTGAGTGCTAGCAGACTGCTTCCACTTCATATTTAAAGTTGTGGTTTTCATAGATTCTGCATTTGACTTTATTTTGTTCAYTGGAATGCTAGTTTAGGAAAACAATGATTTTCAAACAGTCCTGGAGATATTCAGTGAAAACAAATCCTAGCTGATAAATAGGAATGTGTGTAATGTCTCCCCTGGAAACTTAACCATAAAAGTCAAATTCAGCAAGAGAACAGAAATGCCTGGCGAGTCTGTCCATCTCACTGATAGACCTCCTTGATATGGCTCAGGTTGAGTTAGAAGSAACAGTCTGTGCATCACTTGCTGACTGAAAATCATCATGGAAAATAGCAAGGGAAGGGGAAAGGGAAGGAAAGGGAATTCTCCCATGGATTGAAGTTACTAGTATTTATGGTGTGATGACTGGGAGTGGGGAACTTCCTCTCTGTGCAGAACTTCCTCTATGTGTGGTGCATCTAGAAGCCCTTGGGTATTTCACAAATAAATGTTGATTATAATTATAGTACTAGAACATCTTTTATCTGCCAGTGAGTCTGCCTCGCACCTGCTCTTCTACCCTGGAAAGAGAGTAATGAGAGAAAAGAGTGGCTGTGGCAGGAAAGGGAAGAAAAATCGAAACCTTACTCTTTGGAAAAGCTCCATTAGTCTTTCTTCAAAAAAATTTTGTCCTGGTAGCGGTGTGGGAAAAACAAGCAGGGCTGCTCCGCTGTTTCCCTGCTCKTGGCTATAAACAGTCCTGCGAGGTGCATCTGAGCTCGGCAGCTTTCTGAGGAACATCGGTGCAAGGAGGGAGCCTCAACGCCGCTATTGCCCCTCTGCCTGACCGAGCAGGTGCACATCGTGCGGCGTCGACACGAGCTTTCTTTGCCTCCCACTAATGGCCCTGTGTTCGTTAGGGCTGAGGCAACAGCCGCGAACTGACAGGACTCTCCTGGAGCTCAGATGTGAAATTGCTGCAGGTTAAATGGGGAAGCTGGAGAGGCTTTAAAATGCCGCTTACTCTCGAGGCTGCTGAATCCCTTATAGATTGCCAGCCTGATGCCAGTCAGGATGAGGGTTTTTTCTTCTGTTAAAGGCAGAAAATGCACTAGGAAATGAAGCCTCCACCTACTCTGCAGTTATTACATAACCCTAGCTTTCAGCCATTACTAATATAGGTCAAAATTCAAAGAAAAAGACTGTGGTTCAACAAGGTCCTTAAGAATATATATAGCACAAGTTGCTTTAACAGAATGTTTGCTTAATGTTTGTACGAATGAGGCCTGGCAGTCTCTTTCATGTCCTCTGTGTCCTTGATAAGCGAGGCAGGGAATGAATAAAACAGACTTCAAATACACATGTTGAAATGCATGTAAAATTCTTGTTTCAGACAAATAGCTGCTAAAAAGGTCCGCATTTTAAACAACATTGTGTTTTGTAGTATTTGCCTCATGCTTATGTCATGCACAAAGAGAGCCCTCTCGCAGTGCCGAGCTGCTGAGGCAATCATTCCCATGACGAGATCTGCTTTTCAGCTAGAAAACACACCAAAAACTCTTTGGGTTTTAAAGGATTTCTTCTTAATAGCAGCAGCATTTTAAAAAATATACACTTGTCAAAATCTTACATATTTAGAAAGATATATCTGGCAAGGTTTATACTCATTATGCGGCAACTTCCAGCTAGGTCATATCTATTCAGGTAAAAGTGAACTTAATATATACTTTGTGTATATATATGTGTGTGTGTGTGTATATAGTACATATTTGCATATATAAAAAAATGTATATATCTGTGTATATCTTATGGTACGTTTCTTTGGAAGTAAGAAAAACTAAATGGCAATAATATAGTATGTTTAATATAGCCCTAAAGTATTTCAATTTTAAAAAAAGTTAATATGATATGAACTTTTATTTTGAATAAAGTACTAGTTTAAGAAGACAGGAGGCAAATGTAGTGGAAAAATTTCAGAGTTTTTTTTTTTTTTTTTTATACTTATGCTGCAGTAGTGCCTGGAGGCCAGAGAGATACTTGGCTGACTAACAAAATGATAATTATTGGGAGACTTCTGTTCTAAAGCTGCATCAGTAACTTGGAAAGTGGGATCTGTGGAATCCTTAAAGTGTACTAATGAGACAAATCCAACAGGGGAAAAATGAAAAGATGAGACAAGAAAATTTACAGTAATTTGAAATCATAATGATTTGGAATTTGTATTTTGGATGCTAGAAATTACAAGTGTTCGATATGTGATAATGAGACTGCAGCCACAGTTCAGAGAAAAAAGAAATCAATAAAATGCTGAGCAGAGGAAGCTGGTAGAAACATGGAAGATGCAGCTTTAAAAATTCTGTGATAACTATCTTCAAATTTTTTTTAAATGGCAAGTTTATGCCTATCAGCAAAAATTTGCTATCATCTACTTTTACATTTATCCCTGTAGTAATCTGAATATATGTACTCATATCAAAACCAAACATTGCACCTCATAGTTTAGCACTTTTTACAAAATATATTTAATATTTTGATATATTTTATAGTGAACATTTTAATATTTTGAATATAAAGTTGGCACATATAACRCACACACAGAAGTGTTTTAGAGAAATAAAAAGGGGAGAACCTTATGCAGAAACTCCAGATGGAGTAAAACAGAGACATATCTGTCTCACACTCACAAACATTCATGTGTCAAAACAACATTATTGAGACTGTGATAGCAAGCACCAGAAAGTCAGAAAAACGCCAGAATCATGGTTGCCTGCACAAATTGAGTTTGTGCATATGTGTGCATTATGGCAGCCTTGATGGCATGAGCACATCCTGCTTTTTCGCAAGCCCCTTCCCTCTCTCAGTGCCCAGAACAGGTGATGACAATTTACTGAGTTGTGGTTCAATCTATCACTTGTTCGCTGTACAGTCTGCATGCTCAGACTTTCTTCTTGCATAGCAAAAAGTTGCAATCCACAATTCAAAATACTGCTCTGATGAATTTCGCTAAGAGTTTCCTGTAACACTAGTAACTGTAGTGGCTGCATGAATTAATGAAAAGAATTTACAGCGCCTTTAGCACTCGTGGGTGTATTACTGCTGTTGCCATTTTATACATAGGTAACTAAGGACACACACTTAATGTCAAAGAGTCATGGATATCTGGCAACAGGCACAAACTGAAACACAGGCAGTTCCATCTGAACATGAGGAAAAACTTCTTCACTGTGAGGGTGACAGAGCACTGGAACAGGTTGCCCAGAGAGGTTGTGGAGTCTCCTTCTCTGGAGATATTCAAAACCCGCCTGGACGTGATCCTGTGCAATGTGCTCTAGGTGACCCTGCTTGAGCAGGGGGGTTGGACTAGATGATCTCCAGAGGTCCCTTCCAACCTCAACCATTCTGTGATTCTGTGATTCTGTGATTCTGTGATTCTGTGAGTCCCATTAAACCTGGCTGGCCAATCTGAGATAAAGATGATCTTGTTTCTACATAACCTTGCATTATACAGGACGGCATGATAGGCATTGATCTGAGCTGCAGTTATGAGCCTCAACCCCAGAGTGTCCAAGCTGTTTAGGTGCAGAATCACAGCAGGGAATTTGTGCTCACAAACCCTGGAGGAGATGAACTTCAACACTGCTACAAATCAGACTGCAGACTCAAATATCAGGCACGCAAAAATGTAGAAACATACATGAGATATATGGGATTCATCTTACCTAACTTGAGACATCTGGAAGTTAGTCATTTTAAAGCTAAAATAGTCATCCTTTAGAGTCAGTAGAGAGACATAGACTGTGCCAAAGAGCCAGCCATCTTGCCATCTTGCCTGTCCTATACATTTTAGGCATCCTAGACATGTTTTCTTAGATTTTTTTTTCCATTACTCTAAAGGCAGCCTGAAGTCACCAGGTTAGACTTAGGTGACTAACCTTTAGACACTTAAGTTGGGTGAGCTAAATTACATGGGAACCTCTGAAAAAAAAAACTTTTTTTTTCAGGAGTTCCATTAATTTTAAGTGATTGGCTTTGCAATGTTAAAAAGTGTTCCCTTATCACAGTCTGGGAAGTGAATTCCTAGGTATTTAGAAATGTAAACAGAAAAACTAAAAAATTGCACCAGGTATTGCCATATTAGCACTTGGACAGGAAAACTTCAGATCTGTGATACAGGCTCTTGTCACTTGAATTAACAGAGTAAGTGTTAGTGGTAACCGCTTGCAAACTCACTAGAAGGTGATGGGACACTGCCACCAGGTTTCACAGGCTTTGCCAGTGGCTAGGGACTCCTGGGGTCCATCCCAGGCTTTGGAAAGGCATACACTGGGCCCACAACTCCTCAACCTATTTTTTCTGAACTTGATGCCTCTCTCCCTCCCCCTCAAAAGTACAAATATCTTAGTCATTTCTCTTCCCTGTTTYGGCTCTTTGCCTCATTTCTTATTACCCAGTCCCAGATTTCACCCCTTCAGACCCCTCTCCAGACCACCTCTGGGACTGAGACATCCAGGCCCAACCTGGAAGAACCTGTGTCATGCCTTTGGGTTGTTTGCCCAGTCTTTTGGCCACTTGTAGGCACTTCCAGCCCTGCCTATCCTCAGTCCTTCMCCTCAGTTTCCTCACCCTAATAGTACTATTTCTCTCTCCTGGTTTCTCCTTCCACCCATCTTTCACCCTTGGCACCACAATCTATTCTTTAGAAACAGATTTCCCTTGACCCTTTGGAGAGGCCCAGGAGCTCCTTCCAAAATATGGCTGGGAACTGGCTCTCCTGTTTGGGAATGATACAGTCTGGGAGGCCATGGCATGGGAAAATGTTGCAGGAAGAGTTGGGTGGTCCATGGGGCTGTGGGCAGCTCCCTGAGGAGGGCAAAGGGAGTTGTCTTGGTGAACATGGTTGACTGTCACCAAGGTGGCCGTGTTCCCCTGCCATCCAACCCCAATTCCCCTTCATTGCCTTTTCCAGGCTTAATCTTCCCTCCAGCTAATTAAAACTTCCCGCTATCTCCTCTGAACATCATTTCTATTCCCGGTTCTCAATGACCCACAAAACCCAGTCTCCACCCCTCTTCCCAGTTTCTGTCTGCCAACCAGAAGGTTGTCCCTTTCTTCCCCTTCTCCTCCTCCTCTTCCTGCCACCCTCCTCTTGCTGCAGTCCTTGTGTTTGGGTTATGTGAAGGAAGTTGAAGAGAACAGAAGGAAAGCAAGTGCTTCCTGCTTTGGGTAACTCGCTCTGAGATGCATTCCAGGCTCAAGCAGCACAGAGGTTAGCTTGCAAGGAGAGCCCTGATCAGCTCTGGATGGAATAAGCCCAAGGTAGATTTAATTCTTCAAGGAATTTAGTAACTAAATTCTTCAAAGTCTTTTTAGTGAGTGAGTCAAACCATTCCCTGGAAGTTGGCCACATTTGAGTGGATTTTCAGAGACAGACCGAAAGGCAAATTCCTGGTGCAGTGGCAAACTTCATGATGCGAAACCACACACGGCTGCTGGAATTGTTAAAGCTCTCCCCCCCAAAAAGGCACTAAAATTTTTTTATGTTGCAAAACAATGTTTCTGCTGTTTCTTCCTCATTCTCATAAATGACTGAATGATTCGAGCTGTCTTATTTTGATTGCAGTTTTCCCCCAAATTAAGTTCTAATAATCCTAGCATGGAAAAATTTAGTCCAGATAGAATTTGGGAAGCTATAAGCAACTGAAAGTGTGATTTTTAAGGGAACTAACAGGCAGCCCTAAAAATAAGTAGTACCAATATTCACCTTAGGTACTTCTGCCATTCATGTGCATCTTAATTGGGACAGGCAGACTACGATGAAGGCTGTATTCCTTGTGTTCAGTGCTACCACTTAGAATTCCTGTGCATGCAATTAGAAAGTATTGAGATCCTGCCACGATGGAATTTGCAGCCTCATGACACTGGTCATCAGAAGTCCCCCTTCTCTGTGGGGAGAGACAAGAAGGAACCGCAGGGCTAGGGGTCTCTGTCAGGACTTGTCTCCGGGCGCCTCTGTAAAAGCTCTGTCATCCTTACAGTACAGTACAAGATACTGTGTGTACTTTTCAGAGCTGGCACTGCTATCTTTAGGATTCACATTGCTTTTCTCAGGTGCTTGCTTGCCAGAGGTACGGCTCAGCCATCGCTGTTTCTTGCAGTTAATTCCCTCCTGCCAGAGATTAAATGCTGAATGATACGATGTATATAAATACATCACAAGTTTAGTGACATGCATCTTGTTTAAGGGTTGATGCTGTACTGATGTCTCAGAGATATAGGGGAAATTGAAAAACAACCACTGTGTTTCCATGACTGTCTTTGCAGCCAGGGAAGCAATAAATCCAAAGAAACACTTAACTGAATGGGTACACTGTGAGACAAGAGAGGACACTGCTAAGGACTGTATTACCAGTCAAAGGAGTCAGATCAGGATATTCCAATGATTATCTAATTTCTTCATCTTTTCTGTCAATAGCTGTCGGGCTGGAGTGAGTTCATTTCATTTGGCTGCTTCTCACTTCTTTTAAGTGGCGAGAGGGCAAATCCTGCCAGTGCCACACTGCAGCACTGAGAGCTCCAACTGCAGCAAACCCTGTGACATTGTGCTGCATTATGCTGAGTGAGCCAGATKCTTTTGCTGAGTCCCAGCATTAATGATGTATCAGTGTTTCACTAACTCCCATTCTATTAAAAGAAATGACAAGATTSGTGTTCAGCACCGATGTCTCTGTTTCTTATCTGCGTGGAATTTAAAGTGCCCATAGCTCAACAGCAAATGATACTCCTATTTTAAAAAAAGACCGCTGTAACCAGTGGCTGATCCCATTACACATTCTTAGACCCTTAATGTGTTGCTTTCCCATATGGGTACATTATCCTTTACCATTTGCCAGCGTGGGCTTGGGAGTGGAGTATAATGGGGGAGGGAAATGAGGAAACCCAACCTGCTGTGTGGAGTCACACCTTGCCACATGTATACGGTGGGGCCTCCAGTGGGTGTGTGTGTGCCACACACACAAGCACAGACGTGTATTTCTTATTCCCCAGGAGATATCAGTGACCACTCTCACATTTCACGTGATCACCAGGTTTAAAACAGCGTCGGGGCTGGAATAAACCAGTGCAAGTTTAGGTTTTTCAGTCTCAAAGAGACTGGACCGTGGAGCTCTGCCGTTGCTGTCCCTCTGGTGAGGCCATTCCCTCCTGAATCCACTAATCCTATGTGATAGCACTCCTCACGTCACAAGGGACTGGGTTCCCAACAGCACCAAGGGGGGAAAAGACATCTAGAAGTGCATCCCTCTTTCTCACAATATTTTCCTTCCAGTGTTCCTGCAATCCTTCATGTCCCATCAAGTAGGAAGGGAAAAAATCATTTTCTACATTAAATGAAAATCAGGCATTTAATGACACTGCACCTTAGTCAAAATCCAGAGAGATGAGGAGAAGAAAGATGGATGTTTATATGCTCTAAGAGCATTTCACGTTGGTTAGCTCTAGGCCTCCAAACACACCTGCCTATAGGAAACACCTGGAGCCTGGGGTTTAAGTGGAATTAGACTGTCTGAACAAGGGTTGCATTTTTATATATGAATAGGAAGGAACAAAATATGACAACAGCAATAGGACAAGCACAGTTTTTATTAGCCAAGCTATAGTTTTATAGTTACTGGTAATGAGAATAGACTTATCTGCTGATTAATTTCTGTTTGTTTTTTTTTCCCAGAAGAAAAATGGACTTGTATTTATTTTATTTCTTAGGAACTAATCTGGATCTCACTGTATTTACTAAAAAAGATTTCACTCTGCAGAACTGTTGAACCAAGCCTGCTTTCAGGTACATTAGTGATATCTAAAACACCATATCAAAAACAAGTAATGGTAAGGATAGAGAGGCTGGTAAAACCATCTGTGCTGTTATTTGTTCTTTAGAAACTGATGTTTTACTTTCAAATTATAGCATAAAATATGCCATATATATCATATCACAAATAAAAAACGTTTGACGCCTCATATCTTAGACACTACTGCAATGTTTCCAGTAAAGTACTTCTGTTTGTGCATAAATTTTTATCTGCCTAATTTATGCACACAAATTCCACATGCACATGCAAACTTTATATTTACTTGCAAAAAATGACCAGTTTATCAGCTAAGAGGCTATACACGTAAATAAATGTCATATGCATATACAGTAAATATCTGTATGCAAATACTAGGCATACACTCAATTTTCAAAACCTGGTTCTAAAATTTTATCAAAATCAACATCAAGATGAAGCTAGGCTATGAAATAGTCAAGACTGAATTTTTTCTGTTAATCAGTTTTCTCAGTCCTGTCTCAGTAAGCAGAGGAGCAGTCCCTTGGGATCTGACCCTGCCTGTCTCACTAAAGCAAAACTCTAATATTAAAGATCAAGCCCATTTTCTCCATACATGAACTCATGCAATGATTTTCATACTATGCACCATATTTTACTAATAAATAAGAGATATCACTGCCTTCACAGAGGCTAATATGAAGCCAGCTGAGTGTCCTCTGTCCAGATATTCCCATGTCCAAGTGTGATTAGCACTGTCTTGTCAAATTTAGCTCTAAGCCATTTGTGAACACCTTCTTTGTTTATAGCAGCACAGTCAGAGCTGCACAGACCTCTGTGTTTGCTCTTCTGTGTATCCTATTAACAGTGCATTACATTTCAAGATGTCATACTGCAGAAAGCCACAAAAGCACTTCTAATCAATTGCAACCAAACCAAGTGAATTAATTTCACTATGGATAAATACTGCCTGGTATACATTCTAAGAAAACTAAATTGTGCTTTTAACTATACCACTGTAATCCACAGTGACTGTACAAGAATTATTTGCACTGCATTTGAAATTGTTTCATTGTAATTATACAACAATTCCTATAAAAACTGAAGTGTGGCTAAACAGAATTGAACCCTGTAAGTTTTCGTGTATGGCCTGCCTGGAAAGTGATAGGTGGAAATAAATAAATCTACATTAATCTTGAGAGAACCTTTCAAGCAGCTGAAAACTGATASAATGCCTAGACATTTTTATTATTGCATGAAAGTAAATAAAAATATGTAACAATTTTTTAGTTTTGATTCTACTATATTTACAGCACAATGTATTATATTCTGACTCTCAGCCTTGCTTTACTAAAAGCAGTTCAGAATTACATACGTAACTCTGACAGCAACCTTCAGCTCAGCATTTACCTTTTTTTGTCAAATGCTGAAGTACAAAAAATCTGAAACAAAAGCTGGAATTAAGGCACAGAGGGGAGAAAATTGTTTTAATTTCATGAGTCAAGAATGCATGAAGGGTCTGCCTCAATCAGACTTTCTGTTGAATTCAAAACTGTGCTTTCCACTACTATACTCAGAAAAGGTTGTTAACAGTGTTCTATCAATCCTGTTTGACCAGCTGTTTGCTTAGTGACTGCGTGTAGCTCCTGCTTCTTCATTTCAGCACGATTAAACTGTAGCTTGGATAGCAATGTATGAATGCACTGTTACTTTTACTCTGTGCACAAACTGAAGAAGGAAAGACAACCATGACAAAGAACTAAATCAATCTTCCAGCCTCTGTTTAACAATTGCTAGTCTACATATCAAGATCACCTGGAATATGGCAAAATGTTAGGTTCTTTTTCTTTCCATGGTGTCAATGACAATAAGATATTATTGCAAATACAGACATAGGTATTTCTCTCAATAAACAGGTCTGCATTACTAAACTACAAGGCCAAGAAGAGTCATTTAGTGTGAAAATATGCAGAGGAACAACAGCTGTTAGTCATTATTTTCTCCTTATCCTTTCAACACCTTGGTTTCAGTTTGTTTGCTAAGGGGTAAGTCACACTCTCTTCTTAGGACATTTTCTCATTTGGGGCAGGTACTAAAAAGAATTCTAAAACAATTAAGGGTCACTGGCCAAAGACACCCCTTCTCGATTTCTCTTTCACTGCTCTTACTGTAGATGATAAAACTCACTTTTATGCTTTATAAAACAAACAGTGTTGTTCTTGTGCTCAAATGGTCCTTTGTCCATGCTAATATGATGGAGGATGTTTCTGATTTTCCTTAGACAACCAATTTAGCCTTTATTTTTTAATTTGTGTACAGCCTGTGTTATATTTCTTGAAAGAGAAATACCAGCTACAAAAATTATTGCTCTCACTTCATTTAGGCAAAAGAAAAATCTGACATCAGACAGTTTTTAAACATCTCTTTTACACTTTACCTCACTTGACAAGGTTTCACACTAGCCATTTGGAAATAGAAGAAAAAAGGATACAGTCTGGGTTATGATCAAACTCCCCTTATTGCACAAGTCATTTTGCTCCATTCTCCATTCTCTATTTCCCTTCAACTGTAAGATGAGCATTTACCAGGAGTCTGAGCCTTTTGTTCACTCTGATTTGAACTAATCTGACTCTAAACCACAGTGAAAATAAGGCAGGAAAAATGCAAACAAAATCATACATCACAGTGCAGCAAAACTGCTTTGGAAATCTTTTTCTTTTAAATGTTTGACCTAACCCTAAAGTCCTAAAAATGTATTTTCTTTTTTTAAGTCCTAAAGTCATAATGGTTGCCAATTCTTCCAAGTGGGTAAATGGCAGGACCCCCCAAATGACAGAACACATCCACTGATCAGGTCAGAAAATATCACAGCATGCACAAGCTTAAAAGCATGCTCCTTTCCATCTATTTCTCTTTCATAGTAAGAGGTTGTTTTTCTTCAGAAAGGCAATTCAGTCTGTATCCGGTTTTGACCTGATCCAAAAAAATGCTGTTGACATATTTGGTTAAGTTTATTATGTTTCCCACACAACTTCTAATATGTACCATTTTTACAACTGGGACTGCTGATACTGCTTTCTATTTAGCGAACTGGATTTTGCTGAAGATATTGTGGAGAAGGTACAAGGAACCATCTACCTGCAGCTACTCTTGGGCAGTGCTAAGGTAGACACACTGCTTATGGCTAAGCTCAAACAGGTCAGATACTACGCCAGAGGGTACAGTGCCTTGCACAGTAACATGACTCTTTAATGGACCAATAAATTAACTGGGATTGAAACACGACTTCAGAATTTAGGCCATCTTGACCCCACAATCCTTCCTAGCTTCCCCAGGGCTGTGATTATCATTATTTACTAGCTCTTTTATGTGATCGCTACCTTTGTTTCTGTCCCCTCGCACACATGAGAGATTGCAGCCTCAGAAAAAATGAGACACCTCCCAGAAGTAAAAATAAACTCCCTAAATACTGGGGAACAGGGAAAAGGCATGAGTTTGGCCTAAACCATGTGCATGTAGGAACAACATCTGATGCTAGCAATGGAAGAAATTACCAGGACCACATGAAAAAGAATCAGGGAAGGCACATTTCCTTGGTAAAAATACCCTGTAAATAAAAAGCCACTATGCTAACTAAAGAAAATGATGTTATCTTAGGGAGAATATGTCAGGGAGTGTATTGGGAGGTGACGTCTTAGGAAATGAGGTCCCCCAGAAGTGTCATTTCCCCCACTACCCCAGGGGGAAATTCCTTTGGCCGTGTCCAAGCACCCTGCACGAGAGACTTGGGAGGTTATCCCCACCTCACGGCGAACCTCTGATCAAAGTCCCGCTGCAGCAGCGGAGATGAACCCCGCAATGTCCGGCGCGGGCTGCCTGCAAAGCGGTCCGTGTCAACAGAAACCAGCACGCACCCCGGGGGCCGTGTGTTTGGGGGTGCAGACTCGCCGGGAGAGGCTCGCACTGGGCCGCGGCTCCCTCGACGCGTTTCGATGCTGCTGCAGGGGATAAACGAGCCCGTTTCCAGCAACGAGAGGCCGCGCTGGCTGCGGCCGAGCCCCCGCCGGGGCAGCAAGGCCGCGGCCCGGCAGCGCGGGGCAGCGCGGGCAGCGCCCGCCGTCCCCCGTTCCCACACGGGCTCCCCGCCTGACAGCGGCCATGTGTCTGCCCAAGTGTGATTAACACCGACTTGCCAAATCTCCCCCCGGGCCATTTGGGGCATTGCACGCGTCCGCGCTCCGTGTTTACACAGCGGCGCCTTCGCGCGGAGCCGTTTTTTGTTTATGGCGCTGGCAAACGAGCCGGGGGAGGTGGGCTGCGCCGCGCTCATCAGCCGCCGGGTATAAAAGCCTCCGGGCCCAGGCGGGCAGGGCGAGGTGGGTGGCGGYGCTGCCTTTACGCGGGTCGGCAGAGCATGGAGGGCGGACGGATGCGCTGCGGCTGCCCGCCCTTGGCGGCGCTGCCCCCCCGCAGCTGCCCCAAGGGCCCGCACGGGTACTCGCCCCCCTCCTCGCCGCCGCTGTGGTGCGCGGGGCCGGCCGCGCGCGCGCGCCAACGGCTCTGCCCTAACGGTCCTGCCCTTGCCCCGCAGGTCCGCGCCCTTCTGGAGACCCTGGGTGCCCGCGCAGGGCGAGGCGGCCCGGCGGCCCGGCACCGGGCCCGCTGCGGTGAGTGCGTGTGTGTGGCGGGGGGGAACGCGGCTTCGCAGCATCCCCACGGGGTGGCTGCGTGCGTGTGGGGGGGGCGGCGGGGGGGGGGGGTTGCCGAGGTTGAGCCCCCCTGAGGGTGGGCGCCGCGCTGCTCCGAGCCGGCCGAGGATGTGATCTCTGCTCTCTCGTCCCCAGGCTCACAGCCCCTGCGGGCTGGCGGGAGCCTCCCGAAAGCTGGCGCAGTACACGCACCCCGTCAGGTAAGTGGCTGTGCAGGGCAGGCTTCTGCGGGGCAGCGCCGGTGCCGCCCCCCCCTCGCTGCTGCTGCTGCTGCAGCCGGAGGGAAGAGCCTCCTGCTCGGCAGCGCTGGCTGGCAAAGTACTCGGGGCCATATATGTGTGTGTATATATATTTTTTTCAAATATTTATGTAGCTATTTAAGTACCTTCAGAGGGGCATGGGGGTCAAGATTCCTTTGAACTTACAGGCCCTTGAGCAAATGATTGCCAGCACTCATGCATTTACCTGATCTTTAAGATGCTCAGGTGCTTCTGCGGTTTGGGACTTAAGACAGTTACACAGTGATTATGGCATCTTTTTTGTGATGGCAGGGCTGGCTGAAGCACCTTGCTGCTCATTCCTGTGCCCTGGAGGGAAAAAATACAAGGAGGGGGAGGGATATTGAAAAATTGAATTACTTCATGGGCTGCTTCACTATGAAACTCCCATGTCCATGCCTGCACCTGCTTCCTTGCACTGGGAGGGAGGAAGTGACAGAAGGAGAGGACATGAACTGATAGAGCCAGCATTGCCAAGAGAAATACTTGTGTAACTGCTGCTTTAATGATGAAGGTGGTAATAGTATCTGCATCTGTAAACTACTTAACCCCAAAGTATCCAAAGTCATCTTGCAAACAGAACTCATCAGCAATGTGGAACTAACAGAACAATACTGTCAGTTCTGATGAAGGCATAAAGCAAATGACTACAGCTGAATCCACAGGAGAAGCTGTGTTCAGCTAGTACTAGTAGTTGGCTGCAAGGTGGCTGAATAACACAGGTTGTTATTTCAGATAAGATGCAGGTCTCTCCCAAATCTAGGCTCTGATCCCTTAAATGCTGAGGCATATGCTTCCTAAGCAATTGCACTGACTTCACTGAGACTGCTTACATGCTTAGAGGTATGGGTGATTGCTGGAGGGAACACTGGGGGTGGAGAAATCTTATGAAGCAAGTATCAGTTACTTCGTACTGCAAAGGAAGCAGTGTTGCAACAGTAACTGAGAAAGCATTCTTGTACTTGCTRTAAAACCATCCAGTTCTGTAACCTGATGTATTTCTATTATGAATAATCTGTATTTAATTGCTTTTGTCACAACTTGCTATTTTCTAATCTCTGGAGGCCTCTACTGTGTATTTTTTCTGACAGCTACTTTCAAACTGTAAGCAAAAGAGGCTGCTAGTTGAAAAGAAACAGGAAATATGGATTATATTAGTTGAGTAACACTATCTCACTATCTGCTAGCCCTAAACAGTGATATCAGCAATTTGTGTGTTAATTTCTGGGTAGAACATGGAAGCTACTTTGAAAACTAGAGGCATGGGGCATCTTTAAGAAGTAAAGCAGATGATTCTTCTTGGTAAGACAGGACTTGGGTGAAATATCAAGGCCTGATCCTCTTAACACTAATCTTAGTCACTATCATTCCTTTCCACTTTGAGTCTTGCCTTAGACCACTGTAAACCAGAGCCAAGATCTGACCTGCAACAACAAAAAGCACTAATTTAATCCAAATATATTGGGGATCCTGTTCAACACCTGTTACACTTCCTGGGAGTTGTTCCCATGAGGTCAGTAGTATTTGGATCAGGTCCCAGGAATCCTATTAAGGTACCAGTGGTAAGTTTCTGAGATGTAGTGGATCTCAGGCTTTAGAGTAGTCTTGCTAGAAAACTAGGGCTTTAAATGCATTTTTGCCTTTTCGGATGAAAACACAGAATCCAGAGAATATTTTTATATTAAAGTAGAAAGTAGCTTAGTGATGACTGAGAATGTGAGGGGAAAACTCAGGTGGGAAGCTGTCTGCTAGATAAACAGAACTTCACTGCTTCCTTTCTGTCAGCATCCAAGTAGAATATGTAATAACAAATAAACCTGTTGTATACTTGTTTCAGACTATTTTGGCCCAAATCAAGGTGCTATGATTACTTATATCAGGAAGCTGAAGCACTTCTGAAAAACTTTCCGGTTCAAGCTACAATTTCCTTTTATGAAGACTCAGATAGTGAAGAGGATGATGATGATGATCTAGAACAAGATTCAAGAATGGAATCAGATTGCTGATTGCAGGAAAGGCCAAGGCTACTTCCAAGACGTTTTATTTAAACATAATATAATGTATTATAGTATTTTTAAAGATAATTTATTTGTATGTAAGTTATTAATAAAACTGAAATGTTTTGTAATTTTATATGAACCTTTTATTTCATTCTAGTCCTGTCCCATTTCTAGGCAGGGAGGGTGGTGATTATATTTTCTTTACCCCCAAGGAAATATATTTGAGTTCTAGGCCCTAGATTTTGTAGACTATAGACTTGGGCACCAATTCTAGGAGCAAAGATCTGGATGTCTTGCTTTAAATGGTTCTGTGGTTATATGACTTCCTCCATAATTAAGGAAACAAGGAAAGGTTTTCTTTATGGTGTAGTAGGCCCAAAGCAGAGGCACATCAAAGAATCAATTTGGATCAAGTATATTGTGCCTGCTGTTATAATGGGGTTTCAAACATTGGGGGTGGTGAGGAAGACAAGCATTACAGCTGTTTTCCAGCTGGAGAGAAGGGTCCAAATTTTACTTAAATATGACAATTTGATTTAACAGGTCTCACTCATGACTGAAGAAAGCGTTTGCCTTAGGTCTCTCATGTGCATGAGCTGTATTGTTAAATGTAAATGCAGTGTAAAATTATTATTAGTTTTGTGTGTGAACTGGACATCAAGAATTGTATGGTTTTTTTGTTACTATAATCACAGCAAAGTCTGGACTATGTTGGTAATACAAAGAATGAGCTGCAACAACTACAGTAATAATCATCCAGGCCAAAGCCCCTAAAAGGACAGAGATCCAAAATTTTAACTCAAATACTGCTGTCTGGTACAGCCTATGTATATACACCAAACTGTCCTTGCCTGACCTCTGCTGTGGTGCATGGGGTCTGGCCTTGCAGCAGCAGCCCCAAAGAACTTGCCCCACTGCATACACCCAGAGCATGCCTGACACGGCATGGCAAGAAGTACTGAATCCCTTGCAGGCAGCACTTTATGTTGAAAATGCAGGCAGCAGTTATAATTGCATTACCATATATAATACAATATATTTACACATTGCAATATACATTATATACAATTCTATATTGTATATACAATCATATATACTATATGTTTTAGATATACACATATCTTTTATATTTTTTATATGTTATAATTGCATAACATTCATCTTATAAAATAGATATATGTAAGATATATATAATTGCATTATCTATTATAATCCCTGTTATAATAGTTTCGGCGTTTGAACAGCGCACCTGAAGTTAGGAGAGGGGTCTGTAAGAATAACTTTAGCGCAATGGYGTACGAGCTACTCAGGAAACATCCTCACCGGCTGCGCTTTGCCCTGTCCTTAGCGCTTGGCAGCGAAACCGCGCCGCGGCAGAACACCTCGGGCTCGCGGGCCTGGAAGGCAGCAGGGAAAGGGAAACGGGAGCGTTTGGATCGAGGGGCCGTTTCACGCGGCGGCGCAGCGAGCCCCGGGCCAGGGCCGCCGCGGGTGACACCGGCACAGCCGCTCCCGGGGCGGGGCCGGGCGGTGCTGGCCCCCTGCGCGCCCCGCCCCCTGCGCGCCCCGCCCCGCCCCCGCGCCGCGCGTGCGCCGTTCGCGGCGTGCCCGCAGGCCGCGGCGCGGTGGGCAGCGGGATGCTGAACGTGCCACCGCCGGCCTTCCCCGCCCCCCGCTCCCAGCAGCGGGCGGCGGGCGGCGGCCGCAGCAAGGTAGGGGCGGCTCGGGCCCGCCGCGGGAGGGAGGGGGTGTTTCGCGGCCCCGGCCCCGGCCCCGGCCGCGGCCCCGGCCGGTGTCCGGCTCCCGGGCGCTACCGCCGCGGCGAGCACGGCCGGGGCCGGGGCGTTTCGCAGGGCCGCTTCCGTGGCGGGGCTGCCCCGCGCCGGTTTGCTTGAAGCGTCTCGTAACGCCGCAGCTGCTGCGAGCGGAAAAGCGAAGCGGCGGCGGGGCCGGACACTGCCGCGGTGCTGCCGCCGCTTCTGCGGAGGTGGATGGCGACACTTCCTGTCCCGGCTCTCCTGGCTTTCCTGTTGCGTAGCTCTGCTGGAGCCGTTCTTAACTTAACGTTACAGCGTGCAACTTAAAGCTTGCGCTTGCGGCGTTCACCCTGGGAGCCTTTTGGGGGCGCTCGGTGTTTGCGTGTGTCTGTGGAAATCACGCTTGGGGCCCAAACCGTTAGGCTGGAGTAACGTCGGGTGGCTTGCGTCTGTGCGCTCTTCAGGGTTATTATCCTGGATTCCGGCGCGGCTTTTTAAGACCGCGATGCTTTAGGCCTGTTCTCTCTGTTGTTAGAATGTGGAGCAAAAGGGTTCCCGCCCCCGGTGCGGTGGGAAGGGAAGAGGGGAGGAAGCCTTAGGATCTTGCCCTGCCTTCGGGGCAGGCCGTGGCTAGTATGTCTGTGGTCAGCTGGAGCACTTCCCCCGGCTTGCCCTGCGTGAGTTTTCTAGTTGCTGCAGGACTTGTAGAAAGTCTTACTGGATACCGTGAAGATGAAATTTCAAATGCTTTTTCCTACATAACCTTGATTTTTCAAATTTTTTTTCTTTGTAAATGATTTGCCATTTCATTGCTGCTCACAAATTTCCAGGCCATAGCTAAAATGTCACTGATAAAACTTCTTAGTACTGCAGCTACAGGAGGACTTGGTATCTGCAGGTTAATGTTTGTTGGTATTTAAGAATTCCCTTGCTTGGGTTATTAAATAGGAAACTTCCTTAACCAGCCTTACTGCTGTATAGGGGTCCCAAATATTAGTGAAGAATACAGGTTGTTTTGTTTCTCATTTGCCCGAGTCCTCCTTGAGAGTTTAGAAAAGTGTTTTGAGTGGCTTGTCTCTTTCCTTAGAGTTTACCAGTGTTTGCACATTTACTACTTTTCAGGTACCTTTAAAGCCAGGAAGGAGTCTTATGGATTGGATTCGACTCACTAAAAGTGGGAAAGACTTGGCTGGTTTGAAAGGGAGGCTAATTGAAGTGACTGAAGATGAGCTTGCTAAGCACAACAAAAAGGAGGACTGCTGGATATGTATAAGAGGTTGGTTGCTGTGATGTTGCTTCTACATTTTTTTTGGCTAGTGTCTTTTCTGTACAAAACCCACCAAAAAACAGCAACAACCACTACATTTAGGCCAGATACAACTTCAATGTAACAGGATGCAATTTTGTTTGAGTTAGAGATCTTATGTAACAAAAAATTTTTCTTTGTTTTCAAGCCTTTCTTAAGAAGTCTTCAAAGTGAGCATACTTTACTCCTGTTGTATGCTTGTATATGAAAATAATAAAACATACGGTTACAGGTGATGCTCAAACAGCAGGAGCTTAGCAAGAATAAGACATTGAAAATGCTGACATGTGCTGACAGTCTGCAGTCTTGAAGTGTTTAGTGTCCTTAGCAGTTGAAGAGTTTTAGTGATCACTTTAAAATGTCTGAAGGTGTAACTTCTAAAAATGTTGTTCAGATCTGTACAACAGCCTTTGGGAAATAAGTGTGTGTAAACCCATACACTACTTCCTCATCATAAAATTCAGAAAGGCAAATGACAGCTGCCATACAGAGCAGTTGTTGCCTATAAGAACAAATACCTGTAGTAACGAAGCCATGCTTTTTATGTAACTAATTTTAAGAAAATTTAGCTCAAAAATTGAAATCGTTATAATTAGAATTAACAGTGTGTTAAAGGTGGTTTGGAGCAATAGCCCTGTCTAGAAGAGCTTTTTCAGTGCTGAAGCTGAAGTTCCCATTTGTCTTGCAGAAAGAAGCAGAATGTTTGCTCTCTGGTTTAGTCATTCTTTAGAGATTAAAATATGCTAATGTGGCCTTAAATTTGTTATGATAACGGTACTTCTATGAAGATAAATTAAGAAAGACCAGAGTGGCTAATGTGATCTTTCTTTAGGAAAAGTGCTTCGTGTCAGTGGTAACTTCTTTAACCTAGTAAGGAACAGCTTTGATATTTGCCATGATGTCAGCTCTGAACTATCGAAAGAAATTTAAGAATTTCTTTACAAGGGTGATAGCGTGGTTATGTTGGGTGTTAAAGGGAATGAGAGTGAAAGAGAGGGTAAAATGTCACTTAATACTAGCTTTTTTTAACAAAATAATAAAATTGTTAATGCCCTGTGTGTGCTGATCTCGGACATACTAACAAAACTATAGCAGAAGGAGAACTCAAGAAAGGTTGTTTACTGTGGACTGTGTTTATTTCCCTCACAAAAAAGGACACTTACTACTACAGACGGAATCACTGCTTAAGAATACTTCTGCTTTGTTTTTAATCTCTTATTCCCCCTAGGCTACATCTTTAAGGCTCATTTTTACAAAAAACTCTATCATGCTGCTTCTGCATCTGTCTTTAATTTTCACATCTCCACCTTTTCTTTGTCCTAAAACTAATAATGAAAACACAGCATAATTGAGAATCCTGGTAGATGATCTGTTGACATGATATATGGACAAGTTGTAAAATAACACCATTGTAGAAAAACTAAATGAATTCTTTGCTTTGGTGTAGTTAGACTGCAGCTCTATGGGGAAAAAGCAGAAAGTGATGAGAAGGGTGTGAAGTGGAAGAAGATCAGGAACTACCTCTGTTCAGAAACTAGTAAGGTGATCCTCAAACAAAATTGTCATATAGGCCACAGATATGTTAAGTGGGATGCCAGGGGTTTAAAAAAGAAGTGAGTGAAGGGTATATAAATGAGATTTTTTACTCGTGCAAGTTTGTTGGTAAATTGACTGTTAGGCTAACATTCAGGAGGTCCTTACTATTTAGATTTTTACAAATATATTTTCTTGTGTGCAGTAATCAGTGCCACACACAAGATGGCATAGTGGATACAGTCATCAGAAGACCAGGTCAGTAAAATGTGCAAAAATAATTTCTTTGTTGTTTCTTGGAGAGGTAAATGGGGGAGAACTTGGAGGGCTGCTGTTATGAAATAGGATAGTCCTAGGTATGTGTTGTATTCCCTGACTGCCCCCCACCCCACCCCGTGCTCAATGCCTACCTCTCTCTCTGGAGTAATGCACGCTTTTTAATGAGTTAAAAGCTTCTTATGGGAGCACTGGCATGGCTCCACTTTTGGTAGCTTCCTGTTTTGCTAATTTTATATAACTTCAAATGTTCTGCTAGGTAGACCTATATTAGTTCTCTAAGCAGCAGTATGTCTGCAGTTAAACCTGTTTCTAGTTGCATTCTCCAAGCTCTAATTACTTCAGTTGCTTGGCAACAGTAATTAGACTTCATCTTTTCAGGCCTGTGAAGCATTGTTTTATCTCACTGGAAATACTAAGAATAGTACTTGTGTAGAAAGAATGTGCTTTTGCTGGGTCAAAAATGTTATCAGTGTTAGAAGCCTTTAGTGAGTACGGAGTATGTGTAGTTTATGTTGTTGAATCTGAAGAATGGAAGTCTTGTTGCCAATGATGGCTGTTTTTCCTTATGGGAGACTGTTCCTCTCTGTAGGTGTTTATTCCGTATGTAAATGGTAGCAGGGAAGCAACTGTGAGAGCACTTTAGGAGTAACTTAATTGGAAGGGAAAGGGAAGACAGTTTTGTGCGCTAACTGGGTCAGTGTTATGTCCCTGCTTAAATCGGTCTCTTGCTTTTTTACCCCATAGCCAGGATAGAACATGTGCAACTTCAAGTGCTTTTTTGTTAAAGTCTTGACCCTGTAGGTGCCCCCAGACATTCACTGGGACAAGTGGTATGACTTCGTAGGAGTGACATCTCCATGTGATATGTCTTGTGGTATATATGACTGTGTAATTTATGTTTCTGTTTTTGGAAAGTCGGACCATTCATTCTGATGATGCTTACTGTTTGCCATTACATGCTATTTAGTATACATTAATTCTTACACTGGTTTTGGTGATGCGAAAATAGTTATAGTGGTCTTAGAAATTTGCTCACAGGTATTTATGTTCCATTTTCCACAGGACTTGTGTATAATGTCACACCATACATGGAATATCATCCTGGTGGTGAGGACGAACTAATGCAAGCAGCGGGAACAGATGGTACAGATCTCTTTGATCAGGTGAGAACAACTGGCAGTGAATGACTTGCTYGCCAAAAGGTATTTTGAAAAACGCACATTTTCTGTTTATTTTTAGGGCATCCCTGTGGAAATCGTGTTTTAAACTTTTTCAAGGTTAAGGAAAGTCAATGGATTTGTGTTCAGAATTGCACTAAAGTGTGCTGAAAGTAGCATATGGTTTAAATCTAGTATCAAAAGATGATAATGGAGATGTCACTCTACATTGCTCAGCTGATGCTTCAATTTGACCATTTTATTAAATTACTTGTTTTTTAGCTGAAATAGCAATAAAGTTAGCAACAATTTGAGATACCTCCTTCGTAATAAATTTCTGCATCGACTAACTGCTGTCTCTTGGGAGGCATTGTCTTCTCAGAGCGTATTCACTGTGTATTGACAAATGCTTGTAGGATTCTCTTGTCTAATAACTTGCTTGCTGCATTATCAGTTAACAAAGTACTAAGAAAAACTGCTGGCACTGCTGTAAACTGATTGTGAACAAATCATAACATGACATTTGAAGTCTTTTCTTTGTTTACCCTTTGCTTTTAGATGTTTTAAAAAAACTCTTAAAGGATTTGCAACATGGATGTACTTTCTGTAAGGAATCCCATGCAAACCTGGTGCTATACAAATGCACTCTAAGAGATGATTCACTGAGTTGGTATCTTTTTTTTTTTTAGAAACAGACATTCTTTAAGCCTCTTTCATTCATATGTTTTGAGAAACAGGGACAGAGCAGAAAGAAGTTCTTTTATCTCTTTACAGTTCTTACATCACGGTATGTTATTTGCGCAATGTTTTTAACAATGCGTGTTAGCAAGGGAAAGATGTGACAAAGCCTTTTTGCTTTGTTTTGTTCAGTTTATTTTGGTTAATCCTTTCGCAAATGAAGTGTTGAGTTCAGGCATAATTCTCCCTTGGTCACAAAGCATCTCTGGTTTAAAGAAATTTGCAGTTTCTCTTCTAAAAAAGTTCATCCAGTATCAAATTGTGGCCTGAAATTCTGATTCTAGATCRCTGTTTGTCAGGTATTGTGTGGTATCTTCAGAAATAGGAATCTTGTTAGCAGAGAAATGCCATTCTGGTACTTCTTACTCACAATGCATATTCAGAAGTCCATCGAATTGTTCCTAAGTTCACCTACGTACTTGCTACTTGGTTTTTTTTTTTTTTTTTTTTGGCCTAGGAGTGGAAAACAGTGTTCAGACTCATAAAATGTTTTTCACACTTCTGTTTCTGGCTGATATCTTTTATGTTCTGGAAACATTTCCATTGTCATCTGTTCTGCTTTAGCATTCTGTGTTGGTCAGATACTGATCTATTCAAATATTTGGTAGGCTGCTAGTGCTTCTCAGAGTAAGTTCTGAAAAATTAATTGTACTTCAAAATCCTTCATTTCATTCCATTATCTGTATACTAGGAAACTACTGCTTGTAGATGGGACATCCTTGTCTCATCTCCTCAGCTTTTCCAGTCTGAAGGGTTTTTTGTTTTTTGTTTTTTTTTAATCTCTACATACCATTCAAATTTGTCATGTTGCACTCTGTTTCCTTTTCTCTTTTCATGATGTCATCCTGGATGCCATATCAGAATTGGCTTTTCTGCTATCCATTTCCTATGGAAGGTCTCCAGCTCTGATCTGTAAAGCTTCTGCTTTTTCTTCACTTTATTTGACTTTCTAAAATTGATTGTTTCCCAGTGATTCAGTGTTTATAAGAAATAAATAAACAGAAATACACCAAGCTTGTAGGAGATTTTGATATATCTAAACTGTTACATGGTGTCTGTCTTTCCTTCATCAGCTGCTCCTTTTTCCCATCATTTGTATCTAGAAAAAACTAATTTTGCTTGTGGTAAAGACCTATTCAGGTTCCTTTAAGTACATAAAGCACAGGCTGGGATGCTGTAAACATTATAAAAAAGCCCTTCTGGAATCTTTGGTATAATTTCCTATAGCTCAAGACTGTGGTCTTCAGATACTGCAAAGCATAAAATTAATAAATTAAGCTACTGTCTGCTTTTCAAGGTTGTATTTTTTTTTAAACTTAAATACGTGCTATTTGTAATAGAAGTAAAAATAAGTGCTGAATAATTGAACAATAAGTGCCTGGGTTAAACAAATTTCTGCTAAATTAAAATCTGCCACTGTACCAAAAATGAACTCTTTTGGTATGGTATTTCACTTCATAGAATAACAATGTAGTAAGAATGACAAATTTTATGAAAATCAATTTTTTTAATATAGGTTCACCGTTGGGTCAATTATGAATCCATGCTGAAGGAGTGTCTTGTTGGAAGAATGGCTCTCAAGCCTGTTGCTGTTCCAAAAGGTGAGTGTTTTTAGAATTAAACTTCTAATGTTTTATTCCAAAGTTATCTAGAAGTTGTGGGAAATCCTAAATCATCATACTTATGAGGAGAGTCTGTATTCTGGCACAGAAATGAAGACTGTTGCATATATTTAGTCTTCTGACAGCATGTAGGTGAAGATGAAACTGTTTTATAAATGAAGACTTTTATATGTGATGTACTTCTACTTTTCTTCTTTTGTTCTTAGTCACCAGAAAACGGGTGTATGTGTGCGCRTGTGTGTGTACATTCTCCCCCCTTGGCAAGGAACCCTCTTCCTTCTTCAAGTCCTGGAGGACAAGCTATCATGGGCAGCTCTTGGGTATAATTTAGAGCATACAGAAATAAAAGTGAGGCTTTTCATACAGTGTTTCCACTGTCGTAGCTTCAAAGCCAGATATATGTCTGGAAAGTTGCATATATATTAAGATATTTGAATGCACGTGATATAATTCTTCCCAGAATCCTTTACTGGGTCTTCTAGGGTTTAAGTTAACTTGGAGAAAATTTTGCTAATAAAACAGACTCTTTTGAGCCAGGACAAGAGATGTAATTCATTGTCTTGAAATGCTGGTGATGTTTTTTTCTAATTTTGTGGCATCCTGTAGTTCACAAATTAAGCCATCTCTTGCATGATGCTCTTCAAGCTCTGACAAAACATATTTCATACTTGTTGAACACTTAGATTGCTTTACCTTACAGTTAGGCTGAATTTCTTTATCTCTGCTCTTATGAAGGGAAAATAGGATTTTACATTTCCATGTTGCTAGGTAGYAAATTCTGTTGTGGAGTTTTTAAGCTAAATGTTGCAATGTATTAACAAATCAAGACAGAGTAACTGCTTCATAGCTAATGGAGTTGAGGTGTTACAGATGAATTACTGCCACTTTGTCAGCTGTGTTAGAAACTTAAAAGTAAGCCTCCATGGGTTTTTTTAATTTCATTAGTCTTCAACTTTTCTGCAACTGGAGGGAATTCTTGTGACAGCAGCAAATAAAAAAATAAATGTGTCTTTGCTTCTGCTAGCTATGCCAGTCCATTTTCTGCTGCTTACTTTCTCTTTGGCTTTCCTCTCTAATAGGACTGCTCCATCCATTTAGCTGTAGTAAAATTTGCAGTTTAAAACATTGCCAGTTTTATGAAAATGGTTCTGTTGTCCGTGTGTCTTTTGACCATTTCAGGCTTGAAAAAAATGTAATTTCACTTAATTAAAAATGAAGCCTATCAGACTGGATTTGCTGAATGCTTATCAGAAAAAGCAGCAGTAATGGATCTGCTTCAGCAATCCAGATTTAGTTTAATAATTAGTCTTTAATACATACCCAGGCAAAACTGCATGTGTCAATTGAATAATTACTATCCCTACTTAAAAGTAGAAAGGCAAAAAAGACCATTGGGGACAGCTTGCTTGAAGGAAAATTCTTTAGTGCAAAATTCTAGAAGCTTACTTTGATTCATGGTGGGTTTTGCATCCTCCTCTTCTGAACAGTGAATTATGAAGAATGTGATTGATAAACTTCCTATTGGACAGCAATAATTCTTAGGTTATGTCCTTTTGTAAGACTGAGTTCAGCAAAATTTGGATTTGAAAATGGAAGAATAAAGTACAGAGCTAAGGTATATGCTTTTGAGTTTAGCATTAAATGGGACAATATGTATGGAGGAAAGACAGGACTTCAAATTATAGTATAAACTGTTTTTTTGTGGCACAGAGTGAGCCTTTGACAGTATTGCAAGCGTTGGTACTTACTGTTTGGTATAGTTTCAATACAGTGTTAGTAAGTCAGATGTGGATTTGTTGGAGCGTTGCTGGAAGATTTGTGACTGTTCAGCTTAGTTTTGTATTTCCTAGGTTCTAGAGATTTTTTGGAAGATAGTACCATTATTTACTCACTGAATTTCTAAGGAAGCTTAAGCTTGCCCTTGCATATTCTAGGGTTTTTGTATGAAAAAAAAGTCTTCTCTAGATGTTGGTGATGGTTAGCCTTTTGCTGAGTGGTCTTTGGGAATGCTGCTTGATGAACCATTCTTCTGTAGTGTTACAGAGCAGTGGAGGATTATAGCTGTGCCCTGGAACGTGTAGTGTTGTACTTGGTGAGAAGGCCTGCGCGGTAACTACAGCAATAACCAAGTGTGTGAGATACAATTTCAGAATCTCCTTCCTCCTTCCCTCTCCCTCAGAAATCCTTTACAGTTTCAAACTTTTTGCCATTATTCTGCTTATTGTCCATTCAGGTTACTCAGCTCTAGATGTTAGCACAGACATTACTTTATCATCTGGTATCTTTTACTCCTGTTAATGTTCCTCACAGGCGCATCTTAATATATGCCCATATGTTACTTTTGTGGTAACATAACTTGTATATTGGAATGTATGTACTAGTTTGGATTATTAAGTCAGTCAGAATGGGCTGAGAGCTATAAGTGCGATGCAAAGAAGGAAGGTAGGACTGTATCTTGAAAATGCCTCTAACAGCTGTCCTTAAATTTGGAATACTAATTTTTGTGCAGCTTGTTAAAATACAGTGAAATAAGAGTAGAATTTTGAACACAAAGACTGAACTTTAATCAGAAACGAGTTTTTTGAGTGGCTTGCTTGTCTTAGCAGAATGCTTGAAATGGGATATGGCAGAATACACAGAGAAACACAGCCTAAAACAAGAGTCTTGGGAAAACTGTCTCATTCATCTTACAGAGCCTTTTCATCCCACAGTGGCACAACATGAAAGCTATATATATATATATATATATGTATATATAGGCAGAAAGCAGCTTGGGTACATCCAGAGGGCTAATTTCCCCCCAGATATTGCTGTGAGCAAGAGAAAGGTATTTTTCTGAGAGGCACTATGCCTTTGCCCTTGAGTTGAGTATTGTTATATATGAATTGACACTATGTATTCACACACTTACTTGGCCTTTATCCTCTTATCCATTCTCCTCCTAGTATTTAGATATTTTTTGTTTGAAAGTTGTTGCAGAATACTGTAGTCTTCATGAAAAGTTCAGATAATAACTTTCCAAATAATAAAAGCATTTGACAGAGGAGCTTATAGGAAGATTTTTTTTCCCTGGGCTTCTGCCAAGGATTGGGCTTAAAGTAGGTTTAGAAGTTGTAGATTAGATTCAATGTCTACTACATACTGACTTGAGACAAAGGTCATTTAAAGTCCGACAGATTTAGCAAGCCTTGTAAGCTTCTTGGCTATGAAGTTTATAATTACACAAGGTAATCTGTGCTGTTTGTTTTGCAGTGTCAGGTAAGAGTTCTTGCATTTCCTGCCCTTGAGTGCTGTGCAACTTTCGGCATTTTTAACATAGTATTTTTTTCAATTATACAGAATATTTTGTAATGGTATTCAGTGCTGTATTTAATCTTGATATCTTGATTGCTGAAGCATCCTTGTTAATCTTTTTATGTTCTGGAGGTTTTATTTGGGGGTTCCTTAATTTGGCTCATTTCTTCAGTGCGATGTGTGCCTGTTAACTTCACTGTCTTGGTCACTGTTATTTTTCTTAATGCTTGTAGAGATTTCTTCTATATCTGAAGAGAAGAAACAGCTTAACGGTAAGTATTTGACCTGGGGCAAGGTGGGGAGCAAATCTTAAATTTATTTGAATGTGATTATTAAATGAGCAGCATTTATCAGAGACTGTCTGTTTGTATACTTCAATCTGATGTTGAGGTGATAGTAATCTGTGGGAATTACAGTAGGTGAAATTCTAATCAGGTAGGGTGAATTCAGTGATTAAAAGTGTTGAAAGATGGCAGTGGAATAGTGCAGAAAAGGGAGGTTTGAGGTTAGAGGCCAGTTCTTAGGGGAGTCCTTCATGGATGTGGCTTCTGCTGGAGTTGGACAAGGTAGGTTGCAAATAACGCCTTGCTGTTGAAATTTGCCAGTCCAAAATTGTCAGACTTTTTCATCCTCCACTGTACTAGAAAAGCTAGGTGGCYGTGGAGCTGGAATAACAGAAATGGGATGAAATTTTGTGGGAAATATAGAATTAATAAGACTCTACTGAAGCCTGAGAGTTTATTACATGAAAATGACTAGAGCTATGCATTTGATTTTGATCTTTTTAAGGAAGGAAAGCTATAGAGTAATTAGCAATCTTAGTGTAAGAGGCTCCCTARAAGAACCTCTTGGGCTTACTGAATCCAGTTAAATGAGGTGTGATGGGAGTGTGTTGGCAGAGGAAATAAGATGAATACCTGTGAAGGGAAATATTACTGTTTGAGCTAGAGTCTGACCTTTTGGTGTGAAAACAGATGGGTATCATGAAAAAGTTGAGGCTGAAACTTAGGAGAAGAAATCTAGAGCAGTCGAATTTTGGAACAGCAGGAAGAGCAGAAACCAGGATGTGTCCTGGGGTGAATCCAGAGAAGTCTGAGGGTGGTATCCCAGCACATCTAGGCGCAGTGCAGGGAAGTTTACCCATTCATGCTCTGTCTGCTGCCTTTGAGTTCCCATTTGCTTTCTTCTGTTTTCATACTGTTTTTCTTACCCTCGCTTCATGTTCTGTGAATGTTGTCTTTGACTTTTAAAAGGCAGATTACCTTTTAGTATGTACAAGCATTGAACTACACAGACCTTTAATACTGCAGTTATGCATACGTCATATAAAAGTAAGCAAAACTGACTTTATTTGTTTTTGTTTTGCCAATAGCCTTATGGATCATTACACTAAACTTTGTGACAGAGTCTGCTTTCTGTCTCTTTATTTTTTTCTTCAGCACTGAACAAGTTGTTGGAATATGCTAATCTTGCTTTGAAGGGCGGGAGGAACTGGAAAACAAACTCTGCTTCACTGTCATTGGAATTATATCACAATGCAGCAGTTAGTAGTCATTAAATAACCCATAAATATTTTGATTCAAGTAGAAGACTAGTTGTACCATCTACTCCAATGTTTTTCTTTCTTCTGCTTGGTTCCAYTGGTTCATGAATTTCTTACTTTTTGTGCTTGTCTAGCTGTGCTGAGTTTTCATATGGCTTGTTCATGTTGGTGGTAGATCCAGGAAAAGAAAAATAAGTGATATTCCTTCTCTCTTCCTGTCTGGCTTACCTACCTGCTYCTAGATATGTTGGGTTTTTTTTCATCCAGGTCATGTGAATTGTCAGAAGACATAGAAAATGTTGTGTATTTCCAACTTCTGATTGTAGTTTCATGCAAAAGTGCCAAAAACCGAATGAAATTATAAATAAAACCTGTTTGCTGTATTCAGCCTACCTGTCTGGCAAGACTGTTTTCAAAATAGGAAGAGTCAGTCCCTGAAGATTTTGGCACTGACATTAGCAGTTGTGGACATTTTTTATTTATTTTGTTTTACATTCTATGAGTTTTTCATATTCAGTAGTTGTATCTCGGTGCCTAGCTCTTGTAAATTGAAGTCTAAATGAGACTAGAAATAAACATTGCTGTCTGAAGGTGGAAAAGAGAAGCCTATGGCGTGGGCTGTGGTTTTTAGGAAGTTGTTGGTACTAATGAAGACATTTTTGTCCTACCAGTCTAAAATGTGTAAATAATAATTCTGTTTATATAGTGTGCTCAGGTCAATTATATAAGCATATTATAAATACACAAATATAAATAAATATRTATTAATAATACATAAATATTTGTTAAATATAGCCTTTTTTTTAAGTACATCAATTATGTGTAAAGTTAGACTGAAGTTGCCAAAATATTTTGTTAGTGATGCAGCCTTGAAAGTGAAGCCTAATGTGCTCCTGGTCATCTGTTGATACTTGAGGTTCCAACAAAAGACATCAGAATTTCAAAGTGCTTCCTTTCCCAGGAACTTTAAGCACAGTATCAAATATATATTCTAAAAATGATCTTTTCAGCCTTGCCCCTTTGAGCTAAACTGAGGTTTCCCTTATATGCAAACTATTAAGATGATGATTTCTGTAATATTAACAGTAAAATAAATGACTTGGGCAGTTCCACCATCTGAAAACAATCTGGTGGTGTTGAGGATATGCACATCAGAACTTGAAAAAACACATGATGTGGAAAAGGGTGGTGGGAGGAGATATTCTAGAGCTTCAAATACAGAAAACAAACTCTTGTAGTTCAACAAGCTGGAATTATTCAGAGTTTCTCATAAGTAATATAAATGTTCCTGTTCTTCTTAGTAATGTTTGGAGTATTCAGATATGTAAGGTCTGTTCTGGGCCTTCTTAGAATAAAGAAAACAAAAGATACATAAAGCTTTTGTGGAATCCTAAAATAATTTAGGTTGGAGGGAACATCTGGAGGTTCTCTGGTCTGGTCCCCTGCTCTGGGGAACCAGAAAGGTGAACTTTGCTAAATCAGATTGCTCAGGAGCAGCCCCACCCTTATGGGAAAGAGGTGTCTCTCCCCTCCCCTCCCCTCCCCTCCCCAATATGTAATCAGAATTTCCTTTGGAACTACTTGTCCATTGCGTCTTTCCCTTCTGCTGTGCCCCTCTGAGAAGCCTGGCTGTCTCCTCTGTATCCCCTCCTCCCTTCTCTTTAGGTAGCTGAAGACAGAAGTTAGATTTCCCCCTTAGCCTTTTCTTCTGCAGGCTGAATAAACCCCGTTCTCTCGGCCTCACTGCATATGTCCTGTGCTCCAGCTGCTGACTGTCTTAGTGACTGTGCTGGCCTTGCACTGGTGTGTCTATGTCTGTCTTGCACTGGGAAGCCAAAACTGGACACAGCACTCCAGATGAAGTCTCCTAAGTAGAATAGAGAGGAAGGATCGCTCCTCTCAAACTGCTGGCTACACTTCTTGCCCAGGATGCAGTTGGCCACCTTCACTACAAGGATGCAGTGCTGGCTCAAGTTTAGCTTGTCTGCTAGGTCTCCAGATCCTTTCTGCAAAGCTGCTTTCTATGCAGTCAGGCCCCCAGCCTGTTTTGTTGCATGAGGCTATTTTGTCCCAGCTGCAAAATTTTGCATTTGCTTTTGAACTTCCTGCAGCTTTTGTAGGTCCATTTCTTCAGTCTGTCAGGGTCCTTCTGAATGGTAGCTATAACCTTCAGTGTTTGGACTGCTTCCCCTCATTTGGCATTGTCTACAGACATCTTGACAGTGGGGCAGAGTGCATCCATCAGGTTGCTCATGCAGATGCTAAACAGTATTGGTATTCCCTAGGGAATGCCAGCTGTAACTAGCCACCGGTTGGACTTTGTACTGTTGATCACAACCTTGTGAGGCTGTCAGTCATGCTAATTTTTCCACCCACACTGTAGTCCAACAAATCTCTCCAGTGTGGCTACAAGGATAATATGAGAGAGACTGTCAATAGCCTTGCTAAACTCCAAGATAATGACATTCAGTGCTTTCCACTCATCCAAGAGACAGTCATCCCATCACAGAAGGCARTCAGGTTGGTCAGGCCTGATTTACCTTTGAGAAAATTCTTTCTTGTCCTTCAAGTGCCTGCATATGGCTTCCATAAGAACTTACTTCTGAACAGTTCCAGGGCCTGAGGTTAGCCTGACTGTAGTTCCCTGGATCTGTCTTCTCATCTTTCTTGAAGACGGGTGGGATATTTGTCTTTTTTCAGTCACTGGGAATGTCCACTGATCACCATGGCCTTTCAAAGATAAAAGTAGCCTCACAGTGATGCTGAGCAGCTTCCTTGTCATGCTTGCATGTATCCCATCTGGTCCTGTGGTATTCACGCAGCATCTTACAGTATTTCAGAATACTTCACAAAGTGCTTGGTTTGCCAGATCATTCTGTTTTATTCTGGCCATTCATATTTTAATTGCCCTGCAAAAGCAAATAGGAGTGGGTATGACTGAATTTCAGTACAAGGTCACTTCAAAACAAGATTTCTAAAGAAACTTCACAATAATATGCTATCTATATTTTTAATAACCTTACTCATGTCAAATAGTAGCTCTTGTTTCCCTTGAGAGAAGTCCAGTCAAAGAGACTTTCTGATACCTGTCAGGTAGATATGGTATTGCAACCTGATTACAGCTAATCCAAAGTGTGATACAGTTTATTACAAATATACTCAGAACACTCCAAACCTCTTTTCATGATTAGGAGTTCTGTCCTCTTTCAGTGCAGGCACACACACCTTACCTCCTCTTAACTGTAGAGGCCAGTCTAAGCACATGGTATTGGTGTCTCTGAGAAAGGCTTAGCCATTGACAAGGGTTTTATCATTAGGTGGTTGTTTTTCTTTTGCAATGATCTGACTGTTCTGCTCTTAGCTTCCTTGGCAGCTGCTGAGTCACAGATGCTGTGTACGTAGGGGTAACTAAGGATGACAGTGTAAGAAATTCCAGCAGGTATCAATTGGTTTGGGGTAATTCCTCCATCTGGATTATCCATCATTTTGACAGATTGGATTAGACCAGAATGGGCCTCTTTGTTTTTATATACTTCCCACATGGTGGAGTCACGTAATTTCTGTGTTTAAACTTGTAGTCAGACTACAAAACTTACTGGTGTTTAGAAGATAATGAACTAAGTCAATGAGAAAATTCATACATTAATTGTATTTTATGCATAGCCATTTCTGGTTTACAAGGTTTGCCCTTGAATRCACTTAAAAGATTCTAGAAAGCAAGCATTTCTGCAATATGATTGATTAAAAAGACTGCTCAGCCCAAGGTCACCTTCGTTCTTAGAGGAATGTAATAAAGAATTGGTTTTATGTCCCTGTGTCTTTAGGAAAATGCTTTACATCCTAGAAATGGCCTTCTCTGGTATGAAATTTCTGCTCTTTGCCTTAAGCTTTAAAATAACCATCCTTTTGTAATAAGAGCATAACTTACCAATGATTATCTTACACCTCTGCCTAACCACTGTTAGTAAAATTCCTGCTATACATGTGGTGTTACAAATCATATTATACTTCAGTCTGTGCATCTTTCTCCATGGTGATTCTATACAATTTCCTTGCATCAGAGTTGATGGAGGACTGCTACTTGCTTGAACACGTCATCTCTGCTCAAGTTCTTGCCCARTATGTTCCATTTCCCTTAGGCCAGAAATGAGTTTTGCTGTATAAATATTGAACAAGTATTGCCTCCCAGTAAAGGCTTATTCAGACTGTTTCATAATGTTTAATAGTTAAAGCAAGTAGCTGAATTCTGCAAAGATTCCTATAAAAGCACAAAGTAGAAATATTAAGGCTGAAATCAGCTTGACTGACTAATGTGAAATTTTACTTGTGAATTAGATTAGATTGGACATTCAAGATTGAATTTATCTGTATTTTATAAACAATTAGTTCTGTTAAAGTAAATTAATTAAGACAACTTTTTTCTCTGTTTCACGATCACAAAATGCGAAAGCACAAGCCAGTGACAGATGAAACTGAAACCAAGTTACATGTCTTAGAAAGTCTGTGCACACAAATTCTGTGGTATATGGAACTCTAACTTCTGAAATAGAACTTCATGTTTTAGGAGCCTGCTCTCCCAAGAGCAAGTGCCGAATTAAAAACACCAAAAAACTATGTGAATGCCTTTGTCCATCTGTGGAAATAAAACCACCAAATATTGAGGAAGGGTATTTAGCACATAAATGTTAAACTTATGATTATGGTTTCTATTAAGTGAACATCACTGCAAATATTTTAATGACTGTCTGTCCTTTGTAGGTATGCTTCCTGAAAAGAAACTACTGGGTGTTTCTGCTAAAGATTTAACTCCAAGGTATACCTTTCTTATTCATTGTCTGTTGAACATACTTTTTAATAACTCCATGCAGTTCTTACTGAATGCAGGCAACTTCTTCCATATTTAGCTCTCAGTGTTTTACCTAAATAGATATACGTCATTATCATCCTCTTAGAAGTAGGAAGGCTGAGGTTCCAGATTTAAATGACTTGACCAAGGTCATATGGACCTTATAGGCAGATGATGCATGTTTCCTGGCTTGCTCTGCTGTTTTCTGACACTTGTACTTCCCTGCGTCCTGTATAAATGTACGGTTTATATTCAGTCTCCTCAACCTTGCTTCTTGTGATAACTCCTGGAAAGTGATTTTTGCCTGGACTGATTACTTTTTTTACTTCAGTTATTTGTCCATAAACATATGAGTTAGCACATCTTGGAAAAGTACCTCATTTCAAACTGGAATATATTAAGGTATGATAGCTATATTCAGGCTTTTACAGTTTACAAATGCAAAGGAAAACAGGCCCTAATAAACTACTGTGGCATGCCTGCTGTTGTCAGAGGTATCATTTTACTCTATGATGCCTTGAGACCCTGAGGTTCACTTTTTCACTTTGCATCAAGGTCTCCTGTGCATATGCTATCTCTGGGCTACTTACATGCAGTCATTTAAAATGGTGTGGGTAAACTGTGGCTTGTGAATAATTGGAATGTGCTCCCCAACCATCCCTGCCTTTTTTCCCTGTGTGTGTCTGGTGTGTTCAGGTTTGTGGCAGGCAGGTGGGCAGCCTAGAACATGTTGGCTACCAGGAGTGTCTGCTGGAGGGGGTGCCTTCCCTCCCTGCCTGCCTTCATGCTCCAAGAGCCCCAACACTAGGCAGCAGTGATCAGGACAAGAGGGAAGGGAGAAGACAGTAGTAATATAGATGTGAGGTGTTATCCTAGTTGTGGGGACAGAGTTGACTTTCATTGACTGGGATTGCAGCCTTCGTGATGCCGGAGTCAGATGAGCAGTATAGATGCTGTATGGTGGAGAGCCAGGCATCATATGATTGTCAGATGTATGGCCCCCATGAAAAGGGGGAAAGAAAGGAAAAGCTTTCCTGGGGATGAAGATAAGTATATTGTGCCGAAGAGGTGTTGGGAACTTCTTAGCAAGTGTAAGGTGATGCAAACAGTTAGCATGACAAGGGTGTGCTTCCTATTTCTTAGGCTTGCCCCAGATTTATTGCAAGGTTTGGGGGGCTTTGGAACATAGGAAAGTAAAATTTTGATTTGGGGAGACGAAGGGGACTGCCGTTCTGTGGCATGTGGGGTGGAACTAATAGTTCTTGCAACCCACCTTGGCCACTTTGTCTGGAGTTTTGTCTGGAGATTTTGACCGCCTTGTTAGGAAGGTTCATGTGTTGCAAAGAGGATGCATGTGCTTGTTGAGTAAGACCAATACAATGTAATTTTAACTACAATGTGCTAACTATCAGGATGGGTAATTACATTTCTCTTATTTTAATGTTATTTTGAAAATGATTGCTTCTGGAGTTATCTCTTCAAAACACAATAAATAATGTATTTATCTTGTAACTTCATGAAAGAAGCTGTGCTTGAAAGCTGCTTGTTAAATGTATTTTGGTATGTCCCAAAAGTATGTATTTTTTTTCTTTTCTGTWTTTTTTATTTTACAGTTATGACTGGTTCCAAACAGATGGTTTGATCACCGTTGTTATATATACTAAGCAGAAGGTAAATGTATTTTATGAAAAGGAGAATTACAAGATCCAGTTGTGATCCAGCTTGATTTCTGGGACAACTTTTACTAAAATAATGTTCCTTTTCCTTGCTGATGTAAGGATATGAATGCAGAGCTGGTGATAGTTGACTGTCAAGACAAAAGATTAAGGGGAGAGATCATCGTGAATGAGCACTCATATGTCTTAGAAGTTGGTAGGTATTTTAATTTGCAGTTGAAAATACTGAATTTGCATTGTTTTTTTTTTAAAAACCTCTCACAGACCGTGGATAGTGTATTTTACGTATACCAGTTTACCTTTTATACGTCTTCCATGGGAGAAGATTACTTAAAAATACCTCATTGTAAAGGAAATCCATTGTCAACTCACATATCTTCATTTTTAACATGTACTTAATTTTTTATACCATTTCTCATTTGATGTCCTAAGCTACATAGAATAAGGTGTAGTAAGAAATGGAAAAGAAAAAACTTTACATGACATTGATACCAAGTGTGTGTTGCTGATGATTATTAAAAGGCCCTTATTCAAAAATGGCAAATGAAATTATTTTGATARATGTAGATTGGTAGCTTTACATGAGTCACTTGTAAAAATAATGAGAAAATGAGTGCCTTTCTTGATGTTATGTGTTAGCTCACAGAAGTCACTGGGATTGGTACGATGCAACACAGTGAAATTTCAGGGCATGATAAAGATTCATAGAGTGCTTGGCTCATTAGTTCACTTGGTACTTATAGCCTTGAACTGAGTGTATATGTGAAGACTAGAATGTGACCTTTCTTTTTTTCTCTCCTTAAAAAAGGATTTGTTTTTCTTTATTTCAGACTTGGATCATGAAGTTGAAGACTTTTTTAGTAAGTTCTGTCTCTTGTAGCATTTCTTTCTTCTGTATCTCTTTTAATGGCAGATGTTGCATGTCAGTTTATTTTTCTGTGCCTCTGACGAGCATTCAATTATGAGATAGTTTGCGCTTTTGCTAACTATCAGTTTCTGACACAATCAAATTAAGCCATTAAATCAAACACTTAATTATTAGAAATTAATTCTGTTGTGTATTTGTAAACCTTTCTTTGCTTAGATTGAGATTTTCTTAGAACTTATTTGTTCATTCAAATGGCTTTTAATAGACAGGAGGAAGTAAATATTGGTAGTCTATGCCAATTTCCATTAATTGAGAACTTTGAATTCATGAGCATTCTTTTTGACCAGATGGGCTGTGAAGCTTTTCACAGTGTATTTAGTAAATATGATGCATTAATTATGCATATTAAGTTTGTGCTTGTTGTTTTAAATATACTGATTAATACTATAAGGAGATAGCTGGAAGTACATTTAATTTGGTATTTTAATTTAACACATTAATTCTGTGTGTCTTGAGAAATGACCAATCCTTCTAGAGTGTCATTATAATTGAGGAGTAAAATAATTTTTTTTGTACAAAATGTAACTAAAACTAATTATATGAAACTCTTTCCTCTTTTAGTAAATATTGCTGAAAAAATTGGGAAGGTAGAGATTATCTTAAAGAAAAAAGATAACGTTCATTGGAAAATGCTGGGACAGCCTTTGGAGAGTCATAACACATTTATCAAACGCAAGAATAGAGGTAAGCAGTTAAATGCCCATGTTACTGATTAAGTTTTTTCAGAGCATATTAGGCATATTTGGATTCTCCCAGGATTTTCTTTGTTTTCTGTAGTCTTCCTTCATTTCTTTCAGGGATGTTCTCTGGTCTTGCTGAGAGCTGTTCAGGAATTTTCCTTGAAAGGGTTCAACTTAAAGGGTTTTAATATTTTGTCCCATGGTAGATTGGAGATCTTTCAGGCTTGCTGAAAGACTGGGAAAACCTAACAGGGGAAGGTGAAGACTGCTTGAGGGATGTTGCATCTCAAAACCCTACCTGTGTTCTTAATGTTCCTTCTGTTTATATGAAAACCTCAGTAGACTCTGAGGAGATAGTGGGTGGTCTTGTGTCAGTCAATGTAGGAATAACTTTAGTGAAGGAACAAAAGCCTCCAGTTCCAGCTGTTACTATAGATGCATCCTGTTTCAGATGTAATGTTCCAGCATCCTGCATCTTTGTCACTTGAGCCATGATTAAATAAGGTCCTGCATATCATGTGAAGTTATGAAAGGCAGCTCTGAATGAGCTGATGTGTCTGCAAGAAGCAGTAGATGTACATAGGAATTCATATTGTGGTAACATTGTAATCAAGTGCTGCATCAAGTATTAGCTTGACACGATACCTAAGTGCACTGCTGTGATTGCTGTACTTCTTGTTTAGAGCTAAATTAAAAATTTCTGCGCAATTACATTGTATAATATAAGCATGCTCCTGACATTATTGCAACTGTCCTGTTTCTCAGAAGCCCTTTTGGCTCTCTCCCTATGTATGTTCAAAAGCTGACTGTTTGACTTCAGTCTGCCTTATCATGTGTCAGAGTAAAGCTGTATATTTTTCAATAGCTGATTAGATGTTGATCACTGTGTTGTACATTTCTTTGAGTCTGATGGCTCTAAGTTTTGGTACTTACACCCTTAAAGTTGAGAGATTAGTGTGTTCCAGAAAGACTGAYTGCATCGAAGCACATTTCCATATTTAGCTTATGCAGAATGTAATTTTCCTTATGAGAGTTTCAGAAACTGTTGAGTCATCCACTTTAATATTAGCTTTTTCTCAACATAATTTTCTGTATTTAAGGGGACACAACTTGAACTAATAAACTTTCCACTATACCTTGTTCTTTTTTCCCCTTCCTTGTCTCTTTTCATGATTACAGAAAACAAAAAATAGTGTTATTAAATGAGAAAACCTAGAAGAACAAAAAGTATAGAATATACTGATTTTAGAGATCCTTACAAAAATGAAGATGATGAAGAAAATAAGGATGATTATATGCAATTGGCAGAAATCCAAATAGCATGTTAGTAGCCAATGCTTCCTAGAAGCTTATTGCACAGTTTTTTTTCCCTTAAAAAAATAGTCTATCTCCAATATAACATTTGTCATGTTATTCAGAACATAAGTTTTATAGATATTGGATAGCTTTATTATCTATCACTGACTAATTGAGTTCAGATCAATTTAAATTGAAGCTCCAGAAGACTTCAGTGAAAAGGCTCACTGAGCATGAATTTCTTTGATTCCCTGATTTCAAAAGTAAGGAATCCAAGAAGTATATAGCTTTTTTTTTTTTAATCCCTGCTCCAGATATTCTTATTCTGCAACTTCTTAACAAAAAGCAAAATTTAAAATTCAACAGCTCTATTTTGGTGTTTCTACTTCTAAAGAAATGTTAGAATCAGACTAATCTAGTTGAAAGGGACCCCTGCAGGTCATCTGGTCCAACCTTCTGTTCAAAGGAGGTCCAATTATAGAGCAGGTTGCTCAGGGCAGGTTGCTCAGGTCCAATCGAGGTCTGAACGTCTCCAAGGATGGAGACTCTGCAGCCTCTCTGGATATCCTGCTAGAGTGTTTGACCACCCCACCACTAGGTGATACCTACTTGGAATTTCCTGTGTTGCAGGTTGTATCCTTTGCCTCTCATCCTGTTTTCATGAGTAGCTCAGATATTTATGTTAGTGACTTGAATGCTTTTTGATAACATGAGAAAAAGGAGAAAGGTATGAAATGCTGCTTCACTGAAATTGCTTTAATGCAGAAAGCATAGTTGGAAAGGTATCATGCTCAAGTATTCTGATATATAAACATATAAAATTTTGAGGTTTGAATTCAAAATATTCACTGAGACTGTTACACATTTTATGCTGAAATTGGTAAAAGATGTTGGATTATTACAGGAAAGAGGATTCTTCTCTCAAACTTCAAAACTTTTTTTTTTTTTTTTTTTTAAAGCATGAAGCTTTGATATTGCTGCTCATGGGAGTTGTTTAGCTGTTTTTTCTGTTTTTCTCTGGACTTAGCTTTCAGTATCTTATCCTGTGAAACTTCCCTTGAGTTGCAGATCTGTTTAGGCAGCGTGGTACTATCATTGTGCTGATATTTCAGGTTACAGCTAGAATATAGCAATGCTGCAACACAGGTTTAGTGGAAAAAATACTAATCTTCAGGTAGAAGAAAAATGTCATCTTGCCATCTTCAGTTTACACCTCTGATTTTGTATTTGGAATTCTACAATAGCTGTAAGTTGCCTTATGAAGTAGTTACTCTTACTATGGATATTGCAGAAAAGCCTGGACACGTGTTCCCAAGTAGTCAAATGCTAGCCTGTTGTGATAGTGGCATCAGGCATATGACACTTAATATTGTAGTTGAGGAATACCTTGCTATATTTGATATCTCTTGTTAAATTAACCTTTATAAACAGATTTATTTCCAGACTGAAAGCTACTAAGTTGTTGTTTTTACATCCATGCCCTTTGTTTCCTTTTCCCTTCTTCCTTGCTTTATTATCCTTATATTCTGCAAACTCTGGTTGTAGTCAGCATGGTATAACATTATATTTTACATTTTGCATTTTCAAATCCTTTCTGACTGTAAAGTGATGTAACAAAGCAGATTACATAGATCAGGAGGGCTGCTTAAAATGGATGCAGGTTGGCCAGCCTCATCCTGAGTGTTTTGCCACAGAGGTTAGTTCTAGTATAAGCGATCAGTTATTGCACATTAGCAGAGGCCTGGTAAAGGACTGGTTTTGCTCCTAGCCCATTTTGGGTATAGGGTAAAATGTGTTACTTTAGGATTCTATAAAGTATTGGTGAAGTTGCCATTCTGTTTATTCCCCTTTTGTCCTGAACTAAGTTAAATATTCTGGGGTGTTCCCCCCCCCCCACACACACACACTGTTTTTTTCATCCCCATCGCTAGTAGGAATGTACACGTTTCTGTTTTCATAGCTATTCTGAGTAAGCAGGGTTCTTTCCTTGATTTCTTTGACAGTTTCTTGAGGAAGTTTGGGTAGAAGCGCAGACCTTGCGTAGTGATTTTCAAAGTTTGCTTTTCCTCAGTTACCTCTTGCATAGTATTTAGTTGATGGACTGCTTGTGCAATCCGCAGGCTACAGATTGAAAAGGGCTGTGTTTGAAACTCTTGTTCTTGCCTCCAAAATAGCTACATAAACAAAAGTTTGTCATTTACACCTGACCTTGCAGGCAATTTAAGTAAGCATGCAACACAGCTGGAGTTCATAACTGATTTTAGCCAAAAGGTGACAATTCTTGTCTAAAATATTGATAATGCTAAGGTGGGCTTTGTGCCTACAGGCACATATGTTAGTTTCAGCTGATGTTGCATATAAGCATTTATGTATCGATATTGTATACCTGAAAAATTGTGCAAAGCTCTCTACTGTTAAATCCTGATAGGCTTTTAAACTTGTATACCTAAAGGTTAAAAGGCTCTACAGGAAATGTGGACACTTCTATTTTTAAAATACTATCAGTAATTAAGTACCTGCTGTAACATGTTTCATATTTTGAACATGTTGTATGCTGTAAACATTCCTTTTGGCATTTACAACACGTTCTTATATGCTGTAGCACTAACAACATTATAACTGTAAGTGGGCTGAGAGTAGTAGGTGATGAAACAGAGCTGGAGGAGACTCTTTTGCTAATGTGCTCTGTTCCACAAAAAGCGTCAGTGCCCCTGCGTAGGTAGCTGTGTTAGAAATACTTTTTGTACTAATAGTGATGAAACCTCAACAGTGCAGGATAGTCAGCTGAATAAATAGCCAGGATGCGGGGTGGGTGTTGACAGTCCATTCCTGAAGACCATGGTGCCATGTCTTCATTACTTCTCCCTTGCACTACTCGAACTGTTTTTAGTCTGCGTATGTGCATTCATATTGTAATCGTATGGTGAGTTTAGTGCAGATACAATATGGTACAGGTGGTTCTGCTTTCCATTAGTATGTGGAGTATTCTACATATGTGGGAGCTTTTCTGCTTCTTCCCAGTCTGTGCTAACTGATAACTCAAAGATTCAGTCTGTTACTAAGAGCGTAATATAAGGCTATAAATGGAATCATCAGCCTAAAATTGGGAAAGTAATTATAAGTAATGGTACAAGAAGCATCTGTTTATAATGTTTTTATAACTGTGTGTAATGAAATATGTATTTCTTTATATTTCTCTGTCTCTTATTAAAAGCTGTATAAGAAGAGAAAGCCAGGTTGAGGCTTAAATAACAAGTAAAACATGTTTTTAGGACTGTTCTACAGAAAATGCAAGTTGGTTTCTAAGACGGAAGTTACCCACGACACCAAGCTCTTCTGCTTTATGTTGCCTAAGAGCACTTGTTTCCAGGTTCCCGCTGGACAACATGTTTACCTCAAACAAATCATTGCAGGTAAGAAAAACAGAGAATGTAATCAAGGTTATTTTAATATAAAGCCGTAGTTAGCCGTAGTCTGCGCTTCCATGATCACAATCACTGCTTAGTAATGAGCTGACTGGGTTCATAATGCCAAAATGCTAAATATCAAGATGCCTGTCATTCTGTTCTGTTGTTGACCTTATTGTCTCTTCTTTTCTTCTTCCAACTCTCCCTTCGAAACATTCTCTCTGCTCAAGTAGTGCTGTTCATCTTTGAGTGGGGGAAGGCTCATTGCATGTGTGTTACATATAATTAGTCTGCTCCTTTTTGTTTGCAGCTTTTTGTTTTGTTTTGTTTGGGGGTTTTTTGTTTGTTTGTTTTTTGTTGTTGTTGTTGTTGTTGTTGTTCCAAGGGGTTTATAGCCATCCTGGTAACACTACTTTCTACTCTAGTTGGGCAATATTAATGATAACATTGAAATGAGTATGTAGCCATGGAGAGGAATGTGTCTTGAGAAAAGCACTGTATAAGTGTTGCTCTTCAGAATTTTGGATTAGGATAACTCAAAAGAAAAAAAAGACCCAAAGAATTGCCTTTTTTTTAAAAAAAGTACTTTAAAAAACTTTCATATTGGCAGTCATGCTGGTACTTGCATTGTGCTATTTATACATGGCAGAAACTCTCTCAGAATGCTCAGAAGAATTGTTAAATATCTTTTAATGCCAAAGCGTGTTTTGTCCTCCCTCCACTTCCACCAATTCTATGCTGGTGTCCAACTCTTGCTGTCTTTTTCTATCATTATTATGCAATATTCTTTTGAAATGATGGTAGAAGAAAATATAATCATGCAGTGTTAAAAATCTGTTATTTCAATAAAAAAGGAAGCTATGGTACTTGAAACTGAATGGTAATAGTTAGATTTTCATGTTCCTTGGGGGTGACCATAGATCTTCTTTTTCAATGTTTTGAATTGCTAAGTAGTATAGAAATAACATACTGTCCTGTGGCCTGAAGATTTTAGTCAGGGAAATGGAAGACTCTTTTAATAAGAAATGGTACAGTGGAAAATAAAATACTTGCTTAAAAGTACAGAGTATGGTGTTATTTGTATGGGGTATATAGATTATTTGTAATGTTTGCAGTAAATTTGCTGAATAAGGGACATTTCTTTAGCTACCTTTTTTGTTTTCTGTTTAGGGACAGAGGTAGTAAAACCATACACACCTTTATTGCCTTTTTTGCCACTGAATTTCAAAGAACCATCTTGCCATGATAGTGCAAATATATATTTAATGATTAAAATTTATTCCTGTGGACTGTTCACACAGGCACTTGACCACCTACAAATTGGTAAGTATATGTGGGKTTTTTTGTTTGGTTTTGCAGCAATTGCTTTATCTTTGCAGATTTGCTGTCCTGGGTATCATGATGTTCTTATTGCTTCCCCAGTTATAAATCAGTGCATACTTTTAACTTTTTTAGAAATCTTGTTTCCTGTGTCCCAAACCTGCAGCCTCATCCTCACTGTAGTTAGGAACAGTCCATTATGTAAGGCTGTCTTGACTGATCTTCCAAATGGGTTTATATTAAATGGGTTTATATTAAAGTATAACTGTTTAGAGGTGTCAGCTGTATCAAACATTAATTTCTGTCAATTACCTTGTATTTGATTCTGTATATACTCTTGGAACAACTTTCTGTACTTTTGGATAAAGAAATCTAGGCCCATTTTATTAGACTTAAGATGCACTTTCTTTTCTGTTTCACATATGAGGCAGATCTTTATGTATGAGTATATGCATATTTGTGAAGTCAGTATTACTGTGTAAAATCCATCAAAACAAGACATTTTAACTGAACATCTGTTCTCTTAACAAAAATGATCCATGTGTGATATGTATATGCTACCCTCTGGGAGGAACCCTAATGCTACAAGGATGAGGGCAATATTAAGGGCCTTTAAAAATATTTAACTAATATTTTGATTTTTTCATCTCATTTAAGGCTTTCTGTTCTGTTTTTTGTTATATAGGAGACTGTATTTCTATCAGCAATCCGGAAGGTAACTTCAAGAAGTCACAAGTTCAAGCTTTAGAAGATCTCTTTTTCTTGGCAGCAGGCACAGGCTTCACACCAATGGTTAAACTGCTGAATTTTGCTCTGACTGAAGTTAGTAGTCTCCGGTATGTACATTTTCTTTTTCTTATGATTTAACCCCCAAGCTAGAGTAAGCCATAGGAAGGATGAGACAAAATGTAATGGGCAAACCTCAGGGTTACTAAAATGCCAAAAAAATTGGTATGAAAGTATTTTTCCTTGGTTTATGCCAAAGGCTGGTATGCTTTAGGGAAGACTGTGACAGTCTTTGGGAGCTTGTACATAGTTGGTTATTGCCTAACACCAGCAAAATGGACTGATTTACATTTTGGATTTTAATTGTGATTTAAATCAGCCCAACAAGCAGAAAACTTGACTTTTTAAAAACTAGCTTTGCATTTGAGTACTTTTTTTAATATTGAAATATTTCAATGTAAATTGTTTTCCTAACATAGGGAGTTTATGCTTACTTAGATATGGATTCTCTTTAATCTGTTAGAGTAGCTAACATACTTGTATATATTTAGTTTTCACACCTGTTAAGAAATAGTAACACATTTTTGCCAGTTGAGTTCCAGTTTTCATAAAAGTGCAGTTTGTGTAAGCATGGCATTAAATATATTTAAATATATAAGATGATGCATATTGGATGTATATTTTGTGCTGTACCTGTAAAATTTATTAAAGGAAGCATTACTTGTTCTAGTGAACGGATTGTTTCATCACTTTGAACACCAGAACTAGGACTTCTGCTTGACTGATTGTCCGTGTGTGCCCTAGTGGGCACGTATGCCGCTCTGCCTGGCCGGTTCTAGTCTTCTCTGTACACATAGGAAAAAAATTCAGGCCTTCATACGTGTATTGTAGAAAGTGCATATATTCTCTTCTGTCATTGCTTTCATTGGTTTAGGTAGGGTTTCCTTACTTCTTGCTGTAATTTCACTGGATCAGTGAGCTCTTTATTGCATTTAGTTGTTTTCTTTTGATTTCAGTTCTCTTATAATCAGCCATTTCTGTAGCATCTCTTAGGAAGGCCTTTCCTCTTGAGAGGAGAGAAATGTGTTGGGTTAAAATTGCCCTTATAGAATATTA
>NW_020450775.1:650024-659031 GCF_003343035.1 Apteryx rowi
AAAAAACCTAAAAAAAAAAAAACCCTCAAGTTTTGATCAGTTAGTATGTTCATATTGATTGAGGTCTGACCATGCTGGTTACCTTAAATTTGGATTTCAATTGTGTTCAGGCAGACCCATAAACAATTCCCTTGTGCAAATAAAAGCAGACTATACAGGAGATTCTTGTTCCTTTCGGGTGTAGTCTCTTATTGCAAAAGACTGAGCAGCAGGAATCCCTAAAAATATTTTGGGGTGTGTGCGTGCGTCTGTATTCAAAATATAACAGACGCTTTCAGTATACTGCACTATAACATGGAGTGTAAAAAGTCTTAACTGAAGAGAGTGTGCAGTAGTTCAACTTTAAAAGAAAATACAGAATATTGTTGTAGGGCTGCACTTTGACAGAGATGAGGTGTGCTCCCATTGCTTTCAGCAAAAGTCCCCCTCCAGAGTCATGTCGTCCAGAATTTCTTAACAGATTACATTTTTGTCGGTGTGAACTACTGTCATTTTAGAGAGTATAGAAGTGGAAAATAAGCCTAACATTTATTTTCTTTAAAACTGCCGAGGACAGTTCTACAGACTTGCTACTGTTTTGTTGTACCTTTGAATTCAGACTCTCTTAATACATATTTAATTCATAATACTGGCTTTTATTCAATATAAGCACAGGATGTTTTGGTTCATTATGTCTTTATGTTGTTTCGAAATGTGCTTCATAATGGATTTAAATTGGAGGCTAGTCTTCATAGTAAAGTTAAAAAGGATTACGTGTACTACAGTAATCTGTTTCTAGAAAAAAAATCTAAAAACATACTTTATTCTTGTATTGCTGTTGTCTACCAATTGCATATAACCCTGTTTAGTGAGGAGGAGGACTGTGCTGTGTACTGTTTGAGTGCAAGGCTTTTGCAAAGCGTCAGGTATTGTCGGTAGCAGATAATGTGCAGCTGTCTGGCTCTGTGAAATCCAAAAGATAAATTTGTCTTCTGAAGAAATGCTAGGGAAGCACTCCTAAGCGCATTTGGAATCAATTTTCTTTCTTCTTGAGGGAAAACTAGCCTGTGGGGTAAAGGTGGTTGTGATAGTATGAAAGCGGAATAAGGGCAGCAATACTAAAAGATGCAAATCTTGGCTTTTTGTCTATAACCAGAGTAAGCGTTACATAGCTAAGATAGGGAGTGCTCTTATCTACTCTGTCCTTGCAAAGATGAGCAGGCTGGCTTACTTTAACTCTCTTCATCATGATTTCTTATGGGAACTCAATGCTTACAGCTTGTTCAGGATGCAACAGCATGTATTTTCTTACTAGTTGAAGTAGTTTGTTTTTTTTTTCTTCTTCTCTTGCAACAGAGGGTCATTAGGCACTAAAATAACTTCATCTGACACAGGTTATGCAGACATTGGGCTTAATGTTTCTGACTGCTGTAGACAACTTAATTTCTTGGCCTTATTTTTGCTGTTTACCCCTCACTTCCTTTTATTAGAAAATGCTGCAAGAGTGTTTTTCATGTTTATTTTATATATTTGTTTACATATCATACAATATATACATTTTATATAAAAACTGCATAAAATTCTTACTGTGGTAAGTAAAGGTTGCTATAAACTTTGTCTACGTATTCTAGAACACAAATCATAACAAAGGTTGAGGAAGGATCTGAAGGATGAATTAGTTGCCACTTCAGTGTTCAGCAGCAGAATCGGCTTCTGCCTGTGTCATTCTAAGCAGATGCTGACTAAACCTCTGATGTTGCATTGCTAATTGCTGGAGAATCTGCACCTTCTCTAGGTGGTGTTTTCCAGAGCATAACTATTTTTGATCATTGGATTATTGTTCTTACTATCTAACCTCAATCTCCCTATTATGATTTAAGCCTGTTATTTCTTGCCTATGGTAGATGTAGAAAGCAATTTATTCTCTTCCTGTCTGCAGCAGCCCCTTGTATATCAGAATAACAGTCTTCCCTCAGTCTTGTCTCTCCTCTTATAGGGCAAATTGCTGTTTCTTAAAATGAATACTTTGGCCAAATACAGTCTTCTATGCTGTTCTTTCCTATTTAAACTGAGATTCTTGCTCCTTTTTATTGATACTGCATTACTGCAGTCAGCTGGCTCTGTTCTTAAAGAGGACCAAGGCACAAAGACCCTAAACACTAGATAGAGGACTAAGACGCTCTCCTCAAGTAAGTGTAGAATTGTAGTCTGTCCTTGGTTCTCCTTGACAGTTGTACCTTGTTTTGTCTCCAGCTTTTCATTCCTAAGCTCCCACCCTGTTCTTATATTCTCTCTTAATACACTGTTCTACTTCCATTATTCCTTTCTTGCACTTGAAGTCAATTTTGTAACTTTCTCCCCCTCCTAGTCCTTCTCTGTGTTCAAATCATGTAAGGAGCTCTTGCACTCCTCTCCCTGTACAGCTTCCCATAAGATCTTGCATGCTGGGTTTTTTTTTTGAGTTTATTGAAATCTGCATTCCTTGAAGTAATTTTTTTAAGTATTTGTTGGATTTCCCCTGTTTCCTTCCAAAGGACTGATAAAGTTTCTCATTTTGGCTTCTGTCCTCATTCTGTCAATTAGCTCTTCTGTAACGGTGGGCTCAAATCTAAATCTCCACATCTTCCTTTTAGCTGTATTCTTCTTCCTTTGTGGCTAACCTGTCACCAGTTTGTTCCAAGTTTGTTTGTACCCAAAGGACAAAATGCACTGCTTTCTCATGCGCCTTTTTGTTGGTAGTGGTTTGCTCCCCCNCCCCCCCCCCCCCCCTTTTCTCCACTTGAGTAGCACTTGCTGCTGGGGTGGTGCTGGGGTGCACCATTCCAGCTTTGAGAGCCCAGCGTTCCTGAAGTGAGCTTTATTTTCTGTGTTTTCAGGGAAGTGGGCTCTGGGAAGAATGTAAGAAACCTAGTTTTGGCACATTCTGGCTTCCGAATAAGTTGTTTTTTAGTATTTAAAGACAAAGTATGGCTGGTTTTGTGTGGGGTAGTGTTTTGTTCTGTACCAGGCAAGTTTTCCAAAGCTTGTTTACCGTAATTTATTTTGAACTGTACTGAATCTGGAACTCCTTCTTTCTCATGATAACACTGTTGATGTGTATTATACGCAACTATTATACCTCAGTTTTACATTTTTGGCAGCAGAAAATGAGCATGCTGCTCATAAGATGATTTGTTATCTTTAATGCTATACATAGCTTGGAAGAGATTTCCCAGTAACTTGAAATGTGCCCAGGCTGCAAGGGGAAAAAATTGAAAGTCTGAAAAACGTGGGATCTTCAGCCTGGGAGAATATGGGCTTCTTAATTGCAGTTTTGGAACTGCTGGAGATGGTGAACTGGCCACTGAAGTTCTAGGATATGTGGTACACATGCATGAAGGACAGCTCTGTGTAAGCTACATTGGGGTTGATGGGGATTAATAGTGCAGTGTCGCATGAATGTAACACCATGCCCAGTGCCAGTCCTTTGGAAGCAAGGCTGGCCGTGTGTAGAATGATGCCGGGTATTGCAGTACCTTGTTTAATCGAGCCAGAATTGCAGGGCTGTATGGCATGAAGGACCAGCAGGCTTATTAGCTCGGGCTCAGTGGTGGACCTGACAGCTGCTTGTGCACACCTACGTGCGTTTCTGCACTGTGTATCCCAGCGCTCCTGCTTTCTGCAGGTACAGCACTGCGCTGTGCGAACTCACTGCTGGAACCGTAGCAACGTGCACTCTTTGCTTGGAGCTGGGTCTAGGCTGAAAAACCAGCCGCAGCTCAAAGCCCTGTTGAGTGCTGTCCAGCAACTGCTTGCACTTAGCAGCAGATTTTCCATCTCAAAGCAGTTGTCCCCAGTGTATTAATCTGTCATTAGCAATAAAGGAGGAATCACATTTATGTGACTTTATCAAATGGTAAATTGTACTTTGACCGCAAAGCTAGTCTTTTTGTGCTGTTTCACCTCTGTTGTAGCATAAAAATCTGAAGAGGTAATAGCACTGGCTGTAGTGATATTTTTGAAATGAACTATCCAGCAAATGTAACACTTTAAACAATAGCTTTCTATACAGGAAAATTGGTTTTACAAACTGATAAAGTTGGAATAAGATAATGTGGTACAGAGTGCCACTAGCTTAGCTTGCTCTTCAAGTTGATGAGTTAGGTCCCTGACAGGGAAGGCTAGTATTTTTATTTAAAGCAGAGGTTGAAGGGGAGAACAGGTGCTCCATGGCTGCTGATAGTTGCCCTGTGTGTTTTACTCTCTTGCTGTGAGTCACATTTTGTCTGCAGAAGATCTGTGCAGATGTTGGACTTATCGGGGCAGCACCCCTTATGGAACAGCAATACCTAAGTGATCTGGTAAACTAGCCTACAAAGGTTTGGTATAAAGGAAGTTGCAAGACATACATGTTCTGTGTTTGTACAGTGCTCTGATGTTGAGTGTCTCATGAAGATCAGTTTTTTACCTTAATATTTCCAAAATCAGATTGAGAGAGTAAGGTTTTTCTAACTTCTCTATGCTTAGATTACATCTTTATGAATTTAATATTGACATAACCTTGAAATTCCAGCTTCATCTCTACAACCTGTTGTAGGTAATATTAAAAACATGTGCAAAATTTATATAACATCTATTAACTGCAGTAGTAGTGCTCAAACAATACTGAGAAACCACCATGTAAAACTTGATAAGCAAATACTAAGGCCTGATTCAGAGTACAGTGTAACTTCTTTGCCAGAGTTCCTTCTTTTCCTTAGGACAGCAGTTCAGGTAGGATCCTGGCATTTGGAAGAGGGGTCTTAAGTCTAACAGACTTTCGTAGGTCACATGCTTCTGTATAATTCAGTAAGTTCTGATTATTTAACACACCTGTTTCAAATACAGAAACAAGGTGCAGTTAATTTTCTTTCTTTCTTTTTTAAGGACAGCAAAGCTGATCTTCTTCAATAAAACGGAAGATGACATACTTTGGAGAAACCAGCTGGAGCAATTAGCTCTTAAAGATGAAAGGTATTTAAAAGTCTTGTGGAAAACAATTTGTATCATCCTAGTATACAGGAGAACAAGCTCTAGGACTTGGACTGTGTTATACAGCTATAGCAAAGTCAGATCTTGCTTCTGGAAACTTTTAGCTAGAATTTAACAAGAGACACGGGGAGTGGAAGGACATAAGGGTGTATTTATTGGTCACAGGTATATATCGGCAGGCTATGCCACTATATTCTGTAGGTCCCATAGGAAGACAGGAKTTTGACAAGATGTTTAATAGGTGTTTATTGGAGATGATATCTTAGATGAAAGTATAGCTAAGATTGGCTGAGAAGGTTTTCAAAGGTGAAGAAAATTAGCTGTAGCAATAGAAAATGCAAATATGCAAAGAGAAGTATAGAAGTGATAGACAAGGAGAGTGTACCTTTGAAGGAAAATTATGAATTTACAGAGGGGTCTTGATAAAGCCTGTTAGTTACCACTCAAGAAAATATTTATCTAGAAATTCAAAGTTTTAATTAAGCCTTTTACTTTCATTTTTACTTACTCCCTAATTGTTGCAATTTCTTCCTCTATTACAGTGTAATTATGTATTAAAATGCACTAGTGGACATGTAATGTTAATTTAATTTGGCAGGCCATAATTCTGTCAGGAGACACAGGAATTTAAGATTTAAGTATCCTTGCTTTCGTGATTACATAAATTGTCAATGTTTAGGTTTTTTGGAGGTGAAAAAGTTCCTTTTGTTTATGCTTATTTATTCTTAGCTGAAATTGTATGAACAAACTAATTTCATGTGTTTCTTCAAAACATCAAAGTGAAAAGTCAATATTATTTCATAATGCAGTGATGTGTGGCACCTTCAAAGCTTCATAGTCTAGACATTGTGCAGTATTACAGCATAAGCCATTTCTCCTTTTCAATATGAACCTCAAATACATGAGTGCTTGACTGCTTTTTTTGCTCAGTAACTACCCTGATAACAGGTCTTTGAAACCAGTTGCAGTTTTCTCAGTRATGAAATTGTACTGACATTTTCATAAATGTAGCTAAACGTTGTTTTGCTACTTATGTATCGAGTTACACCAATGTTGTATATGTGAATAATGTAAATGTGCTTTAGTATCTTAATTGGTACCAGCTGGATTTCTATTTCAGATGAAATATATAACTAAAAGATTTTTAAAATTTAAAGATTGAATTAACTAATTAAATACAGAATATTGGAGGTGATTTGGTTAGCTTGCCTGCTTGCTTGATGGGAAATACTAAATGTCTGTGAGGTCTTATACTGTGCCATGGGAGTAGAGCAGAACAAGAAAGTAGTCCTACGGAACGTCAGCATCACGGTCACTAATGTTGTATAGCAGATTTGAAATCTGGGGCAGTATTTCTGAAATATTTTTCTGCTTGCCAGGTTTGAGGTTCAGTTTGTTCTTTCAGAAGCAGCAAAGGACTGGATGGGTAAACAGGGGAGAATTTCTTCATCTCTCCTCTCTGGGTTTGTGAAAAGAAGCAGAAAAGACTCCAAAGTGCTTATTTGCATCTGTGGTCCAACACCTTTTACTGAACAAGGAGTACAGTGAGTTGGGTTTTTTTTAATTTCCTTATTCTCTGTTTATCATTTAATTTGAATGCCTAATCAGCTACAGTATTTCTGACTTCATGGTCTTTCTAAAATAGCCTTCAGTTTTCTGCTTTGTGAGAAAACTTTTCATTTTTAAAAACTGCATTTTCAAAAATACTTGACATGATCTTTTAGGACTGTACTTAGTATGTAGATACGTAAATATCAGCAATATGTGAATTTCATGAGCTCTAGTAAAAAAAAAWATATATATATTTCCAAGAGCATCTCTTTAACAATAACTTTTTTCAAGACTTTAAATGCTGCTTTTAGTGTTCAGAGAAAAGTTATAGGAAATAAGCTTTCTGTATTGATACTAGCTTGACAAACTGAATTATTAAAAGTAGAATTAGAAGCAGCTGCTTTATGAGAAGCAGTTCTGTTGATTTGTGTTAATGCATTTATATTCTTATTACATCTGTACCTCATACTTTTCTTATTTTATATGCCATATATTTAAAGATAAAAGGCCTTTAACTTTCTCTCATCCAGCTTCAAAATATTGAACCAATATGGACATCATTTCCATGCAGCTGACTTCAGTAGGGCTGCAGAAATGTATATAAAGGAGGGTGAAATTGGCCAATAATTATGTCACCCCGTGAGAAATCTGAGATAGTTAAAGTGATATTTCTAATTATTTTTAGAAATTGTTATAATATCCTAAAAGTTCGTGCAGTGCATATGAACTTCTGGTCATGAAATGTTTCCTAACTGTATTTGCAAAGCTAAATTTCATTGTGCATGTCTGAATAAAAGCAAGATGGCAGTGCTGAAGTTGTAGTACTTTAGCTATATTTGTGGTGGGTTTTGGTTTCCAAATACTAATAATACAAACTTTATTTCTGATTTTTTTCAGATATCTGAAGGATCTTGGATACTCCCAAGAAGAGATGCATGCTTTTACTGCGTAAAACAATATGAAGAGATCAATGTTTGTTTGTATAACTTGATCTTATTTATTTACCTTCATGAATTTATTTAAATGAGAAGTAATTTTTTAAGACTTGAAATTTCACTCTTGGTACCAAACTGTTTCTTGGAAGAAATATATCTTTGAAAAACAATTTTATACTGTGTTTTATCTTGTTTTTGTAAATATTTTTGCTAATACTTAAAATTCATCCAAGATATTAACTTATTGTATAGGTAAGCAAAAGTGTATAGTATACATTGTTACTTACATAATGTTGTTGACTCATGAGAATTTTGAAATTTATGATAAGCACTGATTTAGGTTTTGACTCAGAATGMTTATTATTTCTTACTGTAAAGTGTCTTAAGAGCAATACTGTCTGAATTTAAATATTGCACTGTAACTCAGGTAACGTTCTTTGTCAACTTAAATCTCTATTTGACTTGCAAGTGATCCAGATAAGTTCTTGGTTTTGTACACATTTTCAGAGAATAAAATTTAAAAGAACCTTTGGTAAAATACTAAATTTACATCAAATAATAAAAAATAATAATTTTACATTAATTATATGCATTTTAGTACATTTTCTGTATTTTCAGTTTATAATGTGATACAGAAGAGTTTCCACAAGCTTAGGACAGCAACTGAGAACTTGGAATAGAGGCACAGAGTCTTGGTCTCCCAGTGAACTTCCTATGTGGCCTTGTTGATATCAGGCATTTCCTCGTCATGAGCTGTTCGGAGGGTAAAAGCATGACAGTTTATAGCCTGCAGATGCCATGGTAGGGACCTAAAAATATTGTGACAGGTTGCGGTAGTATTAAATAATGTTACTTGAATCTGTGTTTTTTCACCCCATTATTAAAAGTATGTTATCATAAAACTGTAATTTGCTATCACATAATAGTTTGGAGGAAAAAAAAACAGCAAAGCAGTTACCTCTCTAGATGCTGTCAGTAAAATCTGTAGTTATTGTTTCCTTACTGTACTGCTTGCATCCTCCTTTTTTGATGCTGAATGGTTATTTCTTCTGAAGAAGAAGCCAGGCTTGCAATTGTAGCATCCATACCTTAGCATTTACAAAAAATGTTCTAATAATATATTTTTATAAAGGTGGAATTGCTATGTGACAGTGGCTGTCTATCCTAAACTGAACTGTGAAATTTTCAGTTCACTCTCATTTACTAGACTTGAAGATAGTAATAGAATGTGCCGTGTGAAACGGTACATCATAACATCRTAGAAGAAGGCTGGAAACTGGTCACTGCTCGTGGGAGGAGAAAGGCTCCTACTCCTTCTGAAGACCTGAAGCTGAAGAACAGGTTTAGTGCCCTCCAGGATGAGGAGGAGATGGGCATGGCTGCCAGGGAAGTAACCGGGACAACAGACCCTGTGCCCTACCGGAACACCCGGAAAAAGCGGCGGGTGATTGTTGTGGGGGACTCTCTGCTACAGGGGACGGAGGCATCTATCTGCCGACCTGACCTCTTGTCTAGAGAGGTTTGTGGCCTGC
>NW_020450776.1:0-135284 GCF_003343035.1 Apteryx rowi
TTAAATGGAAACCACAGTACTTGCCTCACTGCTTCATGGAAGGATTAGGAGTTTTGATAGCTATTATAAAAGGTTTTTAACAATAGAAAAGAAAGCATTTATTTCTGAGGTTTCTTAAAGCCTGACTGTTACGAGAACAGCAATAACCAACCCTGTGCATCATGGCAAGCTCAGCGCAGGTGACATCACATGTTTTGCAATCTAAAAGGTGCACAAAGGCTGTTAGTCTTGAAGCAAAGACTCAGAAATTGAGGCCAGCAGACTTCCTTTTGTAAAGGCTTCCCCCCATCCTGCTGTTCGCTGTCTAACCAACTACTTTTCTAGATTTATCTCCTGGGCAGATCTCCTTATGAAAGAACCAGGAAGCGACAGCAATGACACCAGTGACAGATGGAGCATCAATGAGCCCCAATCACTTCCTGTTCCTCTCTGGAGATTGGGCTGAATGACAAAGTTGGAATTTGTATTTACAGACATATTCCACTTGTGGGGCTTGAGAATAGGCACCAGTCACCAAACACAATACCAGAATTTTTTCTTCCTCTTTTTTTCAAAGGAAACAGGGCCAATTTGGGAATGATCATGGTCCTGACTGCAATCACTCATCTAACTGCTTATTTGGGCCTATCTAGTCATTTGGGCCCAAACTTCCCGAGTCTGACAACATACAGACACTGCCTCTGCCTTGCAGGCATCTTCTCAGCCATGGACGCTGTGCCATGCTGCCCCTGCTAGCAACTGAAACCGCAGAGACCAGCAACCTCACCGAAAGAGCACAACCAGTTTCCTTTATCCCTTCAGCAGTTTTGTGCACTTCTTTCTAGATATTCATCTTGTGGATATTTTGGCTTCAATTACTTCCTTTGGGGAAAATAATAGTAGCAACCCACTATCAGCAGGATCCGATCTTTACAAAAAAATTCAAAAATAATTGGTCTTTCAAAGAAAATACAAGAAAAATTTACATCCAGAAAAACAGCAACAAACCTGAACATTCCCACAGAGACATTGGAGCAAACATGATCTTCAAGCAGGTATCAACAAGGTGTCCCGACTTTCCCTTTTCCAGGTCTGAGAGATGCGTAGAGCAGGAGGAGGAGGAGGAGAGTCAATGGTGGCTTCCAGATACCCTGCAACATTCAATAATGCACCAACTTCAGTAATCAGAAGAGAATCAGTTACCAGAACAAGGCTGTAGAAGACACTAAATGAGCTATTGCACATTAATAGTTTGGGGTATGTACTAAAACCTTATCCAACAGAATCTGAAAGCGTCACGCTAACAGAGGTAGTTAGCAACTTCAGCTGCCAAAAGAAATAGAGCAGTCGCTAAACACTGCTGTGCTACTATCATTTTAGCAGGGGAAAAAAAAATTTTTTTTCACTATAATTTAAGCAGAAAATGCAAGAGGAGATGGAAAGCAACAGTGCGTATTAGCAATTATTCCAGACACCTTGATTTAAGCATCTGTCACCTTGCAAAAAGTTACTCAGCACCGCTAATGACTCCAGTTATTAGGATCTTCTTAATTTTTCAGTTGGCATGCAGTATCTTCTAGCCTAATAGTCTCTAAAAAAGACCTTGAACACTTGATAAGGACTGCAGCATTCTTCTCTTATTGCATATCATTAATACTATTCAGGTCCCTCTGCGGCTGCCATTGCTATAGCAAGCTACTTTATATTTAGTGATTTAACTTAGTGATAAATTGAAGGTAATGAAAACAAAAAATTATGCTTTTTCCTTTACAATTATTTACATGAAGTTCATGTAAATAACCATGAGGTACAGGTAGACCCTGTAGTAAGTTATACACAAATGCACTTCTTTGTATTTCTGAAATTAGAAATAATTTTGAGAGAAAAGTCTTAATTTTGTCTTTTACATTTTTCTTCTCAATATCTCAGCATTTCGCAAGAAGGCCTCCTTCGTGCAGGCAGAACTGGAAGTAGACAGATGAAACAACCGATGTAATATCGTAACCGTATCAGAAGCCTTCGTGTTTCAGTCACCAGATACTTCAGCTGTTTCACACTGGAGATTTCCATTTCTGGATGACGTAGCCAAGGTCAAAGCGGACCACTCACAATCTTGAAAAGTCACATGGGAACGCATGCTATTGTAAAGGCACAGGCAGCCAACAGAAACGCAACTAGGCATTAAAGTCCTGCAATAACTGCAAATATCCAAAACACTTGAACAGAAATGATCAAAGACAGGACACGTGCAGAGGCCACACCTCACCCAGCTCAGCTGGGGCCAGCTCAGTTCTCCTACAGCAGCCAAATGGAATCTGTTGATGTTAAGGAAAGATGTATACTTGCTGCTAAAAATGCTAGGCTTGCCACAAATCTTTGCTCCTGAATAAATAAAGAAGTTATTTAGAGTTTAAACTAGCATTTGTTTAGCCCTTCAGAGGCTTCTATGAAAACTAGTATTTGAGAATAGGAACAAGGCACAAAAGCTGTGTTTTAAAGAAAGATGAGAGTTCTCAGAAATAACTCAGCTAAGAGCTAAAAATAGACCATTTCCCACAACAATGCCTGGTGCTAAAGTGTTGCTTGCTAAAGGGTTATACCCTATCTTTTATTAATCATAAGCAGAATGGATTAAGAGGACTGCTGACGCTTCACACCAATATTTTACAGAGAAATTAGGGCAGGAGAGATCTAAAAGATAACGATGCCACCATCAAGGCAATACATCTGATACTACTGAAGGCCACATTTCCTGAGCTGGTTCTGTTCTAGTAAGGCCATAAGTCACTGCATCTCTCAACCCTGACTCTGCTTGACTACATTTCTGTGAGTGATTATTGCTCCCCCCAGCCATAACAAATGAAACATACGTTGTTGAGGTGAGAATTATGAATTAATATCTGTGTGTTAATTCAGGAAATCGGAACAATCCCAGGCTACCGCTGCAGCAACCATCTCAGAATTAGCTGTGGGTATAACCAAGTTGGAGGCTCAAAGTGCAATGCTGATCTACTCACTTATCTGGAGATACTCATACTGGCTTTGGCTCATTTTCTTACAAAAAGGACAAATAGTATGAAGTTTAAAAAAGAAAAAAGCAAGCTGATACAACAAGACAACAGCACAGAGCACATTAGCATTCAAATGTGCTTCTCAGCAACACCTACAACTTTTTTTTTTTTTTTAACCTGTAGAAGCTCTGCCTAGGCAAAAGAAAACATAAGCTGCAGTCAGCCTTCTGATGTAAATGATTATGCACAGCTTTAAAAGTTAATAGATCTATTTTTATACTTTTGAGCAGAAGTTTTGTACTTTTGAATAGAAGACTTAAGAATATTGTGTGTAAGTTATCTATTGTTTTCTCTCCTCCTCCAATTCTTAGAGACAATTCTCTTTAAATATAGGGTTGAGTTAGTAGCTTCTAACAGCATCTTCTACTTAATGCCAATTCCTTTTTAAATTGTTCTGGGTAAAGTTTCATGCACTGATACTTGAAAGTGCAACTTTTGTTCTGTAAAACTCCTAGGTTTCAGCTTACATGAGAGTAGGGCCAAATTCTATTGTGCCCTACGTCCAAGTCCATTAAAGCCCAGGAAGATCTGCATATGCAATTGAAAAGATCTCAGCTGCCTTTCTCTAACACAGCAAAATGAAATCAGAAGTAATCCTACACTCAGAGTCCACACTCCAATTCCCAGAAAAACACCTATTTGCCTTCCTGTTCTTGAAATCGGAAAGTCCTCTTCCCAGCTCGGGAGGACAAAAGTTTTCTCACAGAACTTACACCTGTGTAACAGAAAGTTTTAACGTGTTAAACCTCTGTGCTGTATTAATCCTAAAAATAGACAGCACATATCATAACAGCTTGCAGTTGTATGACAGGAGATGGACTTCATCAGGAGACTCAAAGCAGAGGGCCACTCAATGTACATTCGTTTTGTTCCAAACCAACTCTTTTCTTCTCAAGTGTCTGTTTGAGCTGCCATGCTCGAGCTTTAAACTTCAAAGCGTCATCGCTGCCGGTGTTAGTAACACAATATCATTCAGTTGAATCTTTCCATCATTCACAGGGGGGTCAAACCAGCACTAGTTATTCCATCTGACTTTCATGGGCGGACTTTTGATTTTCTCCAGGGCTTGAAGAAAATCAGGCCTTCTGCTTTTACATGGGGGGGGGGGGGGGGGGGGGGGGGGATGGAAAAAAAGCATCTTCTCATTCCAATTAACTTTAAGGCAACAGAGTGAAATTTGGCCTTTCTATGCAATGTATACTGCTAATGAGTATATAGAGGGATGTACAATCTTTACTATGTCAAATATTAGAGAACCATGACTTCTAACAGCATCCGAGAAAGCTATTTTCTTTAGGTTTGGTGATTTACTTAGTGCTTTGTGGGTCAGGCTTTCTTACCACTTACCCTTGCCAAGCAGATCTAAAGACTAAGTGAACTTCCACTAATATATCTGTGACTCTCTCTCCTTCCGAGTGCTGTAATGACTACAGAAGGACCCTAACAAAGCTCGATGCTAATGCAGTTCTTGGATCAGAAAGCACAGATACAGTCTTGCTGACATTCCCTGGAAAAGGATTTTTCTCCTGACCAAATTTCAGTACCATTAATTACCGCCTGCTTCCCCGTACTCATCCTGCCCTTCCAGTTGGAGAAGGAACTTTCTACTCTTTGAATGATGGTACACCAATGCAGTACTGATGATTTACTCTCAGGCAGTTCATTTCACTGGCAACTTCAACAATACCTACTTCGTCACTTCTGAGTAAAGTTTCATAAGAAAATACACGTTATGCCTAGATAAGGCCCATTTGACACTTCAGCAATCCCTTTATGTTCAAAGGCATTTCGTTGCGCTAGAAGGATGAAGCCAACAAGCTCTTGCACTGAGACACCAGCAGCCTGGGTTAGCCTGTAATTTGTATTCTTGCACTGTTACTCCAGGATGGCTGCATAGCTATTTGCAATGCCATAAAAAGGTACAAGAGACCAAGCCCTGCCCTTCTCGGTCAGTCACGACCCTGTAATTTGTGGTAGCAACAATCCTAGTATAGCAGGAGGGGTGTGATGGCACCATGCTTAGGTGTTTCATGCATGCCAATAAAACGGAGCAAATGAAAATGTTAACCTAGAGTAAGAATGAGAAGGGTAGCTGGCAGAGCCCCACTCCGGCAAATCTTCCAGCGCATTAATCATTTGCTCTCAACTCTGCAGTAGAAACATACTTTCTCCCCAGTCAATCTGTATTTAAATACAGCATTGTCCATATTCAGCTATTTAATATATTACCTGGGACCGTTCAATATGACGGAGGCTTAGATACTGTAAGGAACGTGTAGTTCTAAAAGACTTTATCCTGCAAAATAATTAGCACGATTGCTAGGAGAAACACTGAGACAGTTGAATGCTAAATACAAAGCCAGTTCTTAAAGAACAGGTTTCATAACTAATTCAAGATGCTTTTTAAAGTAATAGAAATAAGTAATTAAGTAAATAAGACAAGTAATGAATTAATAAAAATAAGTAATGAAGAGAAATTTGAATGTACCTAGGGACAGTTCCTGTTTCATATCACAAATAAATGTACTTCCAGTCATACTTCCTCTTATTCATCTGTGCTTATAACAGTACATTTTCTTTCTTTGTCTATTATCATATTTCTTCAAACTTCAAAAAAATCAATTAAAGATGTTAACAGCTAAAATTAAGTACGGGTTTCTATACAAGGTCAAAACTGAGCCATCAAATATAGAGGGCAAATAAAGGCAAGTTAAGGCAGTGATACCAAAGCTGAAATCTCTCCAGAATTCTTTTTTGATATTATCTTTCCTACTCTGTGGCTGCCCTAAACAAGTAAAGATAGCATAGTTAGGTGTGTGACTCTACAAGGGGAAAAAAAATATATAGTACTGCTCACAGAACATATGTCTATTTTAACTGAGGGGATTAATGAGGAAAATGATTTATGAAGGATTTTAAAAAGCAGCAATGAAAATGTCTGCTGGAACAGATAGCTTAAAAAAGTAGAAAAAAGCTTTTATAAATGTCACTCTGTGTGTATGCACACACATGCATATACAAAGAGATCATTTAAGTAGACTTTAGTCAGAAAATTGAGTTTCAAGTTTCATCCCAGCTGACACTCCCGTTAATACTGGCTTTAAAAAATGTTAGAAAAGATGACCAAAAAAAGCGTTCAAGTTGACAAGGGCTTAGCTAAACTCAAGTTAATTTGCATTTACAGAACCTCAGGAACACTCAGTTATTGCAGTCAAAAATGAAAGTGGCAACTTCTTAAAACCTCACTAGTACCATTACTAGTGGCTGTCAACACCACAAGCCTTTTAAAAAATATAAACACTTATTTATAAAGATATAAAATCAGATACTTTGTAACTTACAATCAACTGGCATAAGGAAGCTTTTGCTTCCTGAAGGTTGCTTACATGAATTCTGGTCTTCTCCTAGCTAAGAGGGATGAACAAAGAGAAAGCAAAGCCTGATAGGACTCAAAACTGAACTGATGTATGGTCTTATATAAGACCATACTTGAGGACCTAGCCTGAGAAACTAATCTAGTCTATATCCAAATACAAAAAATCCCAAAAATATAAGAGCTGTCCTTCAAAAGTTGAGCTTCATTTTAAAACTTTAATTACAAGCACCTATTACAGGTAGTCAGACTTGCAATTTTAAGGCTAAAATATAATTAGACATGCAATACAGTGTCTAGAGTCCTATATTCTTTAGGGAAGGGAGTATTTGGTGTCTAATAAACTCAGCATCTGAGATGTGCTCCACACCATGTTATAAAGCAAGATTATGGCACCATGAGAAAGTCTTTAATTTATAATTTTTTGTGATATTTTAAAGGCTTAACAGTAACACCATTTTTCTCCTCTGCGCCTTTAATCAAATCCTTGCAGCAAATGCTCCTCAAGCAGTGCCAAGAGTCTTTTGTGCCAGTTCTCACCATATCTCAGAGAAAACTTAATTTTTTAAAGAAACAAATGAGGTATGAGTAGTTGAACTGTCAGCAATAACACAAGGCAGACGCAAGAAAATGGAAGTGGATTTTCCATTCCCCCACCCTTCACAGAAAGTGGCTGACAGTCTCAGAGTCATGAGCCAAGTACTGATGCTAAATTATTTCTCATTATCATAATTAAGTCTAAAGTTTGTTTAAAAAAAAAAAAAAAAGCTAAGAATGAAAACTGTGGCAGTACCACAAAGCACATGCAAGCAATTTCTTCCAATAGCACTTGCTACAGTGGAACAGCTGTGCAAGAAGCACTGATCCTTTGAAAAACACAGCTGGATGCTTTATATATACACAGAGAGGGAGAGAGAATCCTACAGCTTATTCCAGCAAAAATGTAAACATACCATAAAATGAACAGGAGCTAATTCTGGTCAGCCTAGTTGAGAACAGTGATCCTTGAAAAGATTAGACTGCAGTTTTTTAAAGACCAGGTATCACTTTGCATATGTTCATTGACTAAATTAGATGCTGAACACTGCTGCAGTGCTGGAGATCTAAGACAACACCCCAACAGTGGCTGATGCCATTCCAAATTGAGAACAGTTATTCAGCCGTACTTCAAGTTTACTTTTTTCTTTCTAAATAGTCTTCACTTTGAATGCAGCGCTCACAATGTTCTCTTTGGTTCCTAACAAAGTAAACTTTATTCCCCAAGCAGTTGATCTAACAGGCTTTGCAGTCCTTAATTGCATTTTAAACAGACAGACACCGTGCGCTGCGTGGGGAAATAGAATACACGTCGTGAAATGTTCTCACTATATATAAAGAAACACTGTGCTAATGTAACCCACTGATTAGTACCTCCACAAACAGCAAGAAGCTGTTCTCTAATACCAGGGGAAAAGATAGGAAGCGCAGAGCTCTGTGACTGTACAATAGAGAACAAGCAAAAAGCCATTAAGCCTCTTCACAGTGCTCCTGAAATAGAAAGCTCACGCCAAGAGGAAGATGCCATGGCTTTGGAAGAGTCTGAAAACAAAAGATGTTTTGCTTGCACACCCAGGAATATTCCGTATTCTGCCTCCCTATCTTCTACTAACGGAGGCCTGCCTACACAAAGTAATGCTGAGATAACAAGATCGTACCAGCAATAAGAGCATTAATCATTCGGGCTTAACAGGAAACAATAGTTCATTCCAAAGTAAAATATTAAGCAGAAGCTGTAGACCAAGTTCTGTACTCGGTGTATCTGGCTCAACACTATCACACTAACAGCTTCAGCAGATGTACACCTGATTTATACCTTTGGAAAGAGCATAACTTAATCCACTTTTTCAAATTAGAACTTCTCCTGCTGATACGATGTTTTAAGGCTCTGCACTCTGTCAGGCCAGTGGGGATGGACTAGCTGGGAAGCACAGCAAGTAGAAAAGATCAGTATATGAAACACACCATGGAGAAATAAGTTGTGACATACAAAATTAAGTTAATCTGTAATCACAAATGGACTCATGTCAAGTAAAGCCCATTAATAACATTGCAAATTAACTCTACAAGTCATAAGCACGCTGTCCTGATTAAACCTGTTCAGCATAGCCCTTTTCATGATGCCTCCTTTCAGCCTGCAGAGACACATTCCAAGTCAAGTGACAGAGAGCCTTTAGAGGAGTCTCAAAGTAAAATTCAAGTCAGCCCTTCCAGGCACCTTTAGGAGAAGCCCTTTCACTTCCCTTCCTACAGAAGGATCCTAAAAAGATTAGGATGAGGAGTTAGCCTTTGTTAGGTTTTCCAAGGTAATTTTCCAAAGGGTGCTTCAAGACACAAGGCTAACCCACTCCCTGTGAATCTGCTCTCTCCATCGTGATAAAACGAACGCCTTGCCTTCCAGAACTGGAACTGTCCTACCCAGCAGGGCAGTCTGGCTGCAATGCATCAAATGCTCCAAGGCATGGAAGGTATTCACTGCAAACGTGGAGCTCTTTCGGAAATTCACCCTCGTGGGTGACCTAATTCACCTAATTATTCACCCAACTTTTAAGGAGTAATCATTTGAAAACCAACCAAAAAAAACCCCCACACACCAAGGCTCCAATTTGTCAGGAGCACATCTTGTATATGAATGTATCAATTTAGCCAATACATTGACCCCACTCATCATCTTAATATGAAAAATGTTCATATATTTGTGTTTTCTATAAGGTCACAGATTCCCAACAATTTCTTACTTCTTAATTTATACCTTATCTAAATTATCACCAGTTCTTTATTTCTAGCATATTTTAATCTGTATCATTCTGACGGACACAATATCCTTCGTCAAAGAGCAGATCTCAGAGCTCTGCTTTCTAATTAAAGGACCATTCAGATTTGCAGTCAGACAGTGCAGAATGCTGTGCTGGGCACAGGTACTATAAATTCTGGATGTTTTCTAGCAGCTCTGGAGATAATTTCCAGTGACTGAATTAAAACACCATGAGAGTTTTCTGTGAAAAAATGGAAACCGAAATAATACAGACAAAGAATCCTCAATAAGTGCCCCACAGTTTCATGACACATTGGCAGCAAAGCCAGTTTAAGAAGCTAGATCTGGGTCATCTGTTCTGTCCTTGTGCTGCAATGAGCAGACCCCTCAGCTATGCCAGAACAGATGTCCTAAGGGACGAGCATTAAACAGTGTCTCATCCCATGGCTCCACCACCATAACATGGAGGATGAATAATTTTTGCATATATATGACTCCAAGAATTGGAACGGATTCTAGAGGTTTGCCGCCTTAGATCACCCAAAAGAGAGAGAGAAAGGTTCCCAATGGGAAAAACCTTCCAACTGAGATCTCCTACCTTAACCTCACATGGTTTGTGATACTAAGTGGTGGAACCCTGATTTCAGGGAGTAATGAGTACGGGCACAGCACACACAAGGTACCTTGTCAAATATTAAACCTGATGATCTCTGCTGTCCAAGTTGCAGCCTTACTCGCATAGAAAGTACTAGACTTGCTGGATGTTTGGTTTTATGAAGTAGACAATATTCTCAGAAGAGAATAAGATAAAAACCACCAGCTCATCCCCATGTTCTGAGATTAGACCTCTGAAAATGATAGGCTCCATCTTTCTCACTGACAAACCATCCCTTGCGACTTTGGTGTTATGGGAAGTTACCAACACTCCAATAATTTCTTAATTCCTAGCTTTAAAATGCCCCAAACTAACCATTTCAATAATTCTGTGGTCTGAGGGGCAAAAGGCATAATGCCTCCCTTTTATTTTGCTTTTTGCCTGTTGCTCCAGCTAATAACATTGTTGAGTGTGGTTAGTGACACTGGCACTTTACCTCAAAAAGCTATAATTTGAAAACATGCTTGTGTTTTTCATTATTTTGCCTTCCCTAGGAATGGATTCTGTGGAAAACAGAACCAAAAACTGCCTTCATTTTGTTATTCCAAAAAGTTTAGGGCCAAAAGTGACAGAAAGGAGAGCTTAGGGCCCTGAATTAAAGCCATCCACTTCTCTGAAACTTTTTTTTCCCCCCATGCAGAACTAATTCACACCCCATTTACTGTGCATGCCTGATACAGTGCTTTGCTATTAAATTATGAATAGGGTAAGACTGAAAGCAGCTGTGTTACAATGGCAAACTGCAGCAAGCTTCTGTACCACAGTAGGGATCTCCAGACAAATGCACAGCCCTGGAGAAGAGGACACCAAGGATCTTAAAGGCAATGACAACACAGAAATAGCTTGGGGGGGGGCATCATGAAGTACAGGCTTTTAGCAGAGATGACAGAGGAAGCCTTTCTTTCACGTATTAGAACATGGAAATTTTTAAATGTTTTGGTTCAGCTACTGTGGAACACGAGAAAGGGTGGGAGCCGGAGAGAAAAATTCTCCCACCCAAACTTAAGCTGTCAAAATGGATGTGAAGACAAGAAAAAAGAAAGCCTGATAACACAGTATGACTCACAGGCTTCAACAAACTGCCTTCCAAAATATTGGTGGGCAGGGGAAAGGCTCCCTTGTCCTGCTCTTTTCCATTTACACATCCCAAGATTTGCTGTGAAAGGAAACACCTTTTTTTTTCCTCCCCTCAAAATCTGTAGGGAGAAATAGCTTCATGTTTTCGCAGCTGCACTCGCTATGATGCCATTCCCACCAGTTGCTCAACCCTTCCCTCGAGTGTCCCGCCGTTCACACTCCTTTAAGAGCAATCGTTGAATCCTCATGTTGGCTCCCAGAAGGCCACGCAGACGTAACCCCTGCCTTAAAGACTCTTAAGGATTCTCCCATCTTGCAGTGGCTATAGCTCTTGCTCTACAAGAGTGCCCAAAGGAACCCAACGCAGCACCGTGACCAAGGCAAAAACATGAACCTTTTCCTCTTTCAGGATCCATAAGCTGTCAAAGGTGTTCAAAGCAGCAGATAGGTGCAAATGCCTTAAAATTAGAGGGTGCTCCCATGGATCTATTTTGGGGGCTTTTAGAAGTTCCTCACAGGGCTGAGAGCATCAGAACAAAGCTCAGCTCAGCACCTAGAAACACACCATTTGCCTTTGTTCCCCTGGCAACATTAAGCAGGTTTATCCTGGTAATCACAGAACAGCCTTGCAGGCTTCACCCTATAATAAGACCATACATCTCTGATGAGGATGCCAAGACAAAACAGCCCTGTAGTCCAGCTCCCCTGGCCCTGCCTTCTGCTCCATTCTCTGCCTGCATATGCAGGCAGTCTACTAAAAAGAAGAGGTCAGTTTAGGTTAAGAATATGAATATAGATAGTGAATATAGATAGGCTAAATTTAAAACAGGGGGGCTCATACTAAAAAATAAAAGACAGCAAGCAAGAGACATCTAAATTCTTTTCCATGTAGCTACTTCAACTGAATTAAAAAAAGGATCACAAGTTACCCACCATTGCTATAGAGTGTTTTCCCTGCGCATTAACTTAAATAGCGTTAGTCTAATCTGTAATGCTTGCCCAACAACCTGGTGGGACACTCCAATGGCATCTAAAAAAAGAAAAAAGAACAACAAAAAAGCAAAACTTGTTTGCAAAGAGCAATTTGCATATCTACAGTGCAAAGTACAATAATGTGCTTCATTGCTGGGCTGTTTTATTTGAAAATAATAAATAAAAAAATCTTTGGACACAGTCTACCCTCAGATTGTGCTGAAGTCCTTCAGAAACTCCCACTGGCTAACATTTGCCTTAGAAGTAACGATGTTGGTCATCTCTGTGGGATTCAACTGCACATAAACGCAGCTCAGTACCACGGCACGCAAGGGATGCCGGCGACCTCAAAGCAGATGTCGGGCTGGCAGAGCACTCTTACTGGCAGCAAACTTTTCCTTCTCTCTCTCTCGGACCCATCGCACAGGTACTGCCCCCAAAATAGCGCGCTCTGTATTTATAGCCCCACAAAGCGCTCCAGAAAGCTTCGTCACCAGTGCGCGATTATGGACACACCCTCTCCCAGGGCTAAAAATAGGCGCTCGAGCACTCCTGCACCAGCTTTCGCCAGGCATGTAGTGCTGCTCAAGGGCAGAGCAACTTTACCAGCCCACAGTTTCCCTGCAATTATTTACCCATCAATATCTGCCTGACGCTATCTCCTGCGCTCCTTGCCTTGAGCAGAGCTAATGATTACATGATTAATCTGTATAACCCTTGACTCGAAACAAGGGTTGACAAAAGCAGCTGACAAAACTGCCTTCTTAGCCCCTCCGACACACAGTGCTTGATGCAAAGCAAACTCTAAAGGAGAAGACAGAGGTGAGCTCAGCTTTATGCTTTTGCTGCACAACACAAGTCACAGCAGAGGAGCCATGCCCGTTTGGATCGCTTAATTCTACGTGCTGACATTCATGCAGCTCAAGCAGCAGAAAAGGTCTCTGTTCTCTTCAAAAAGAAAGTGAAACTTAAGTTTTACTTCAAATAAATGGAAGCTGGTTAAGCACCTGGTGAAAAAGAAAAAACAAAGTTCCCAACCTAACCTTAGAAGGGCAATTTATCCCGAGTTTTACAGGGAATGATTTGGCAAACCAGGTTTTAGCAGAATCAAAGGGCAAAACAAAACAAACAAACAAACAAAAAACACCTAGCAAGACCCCTCAATCCCAGTTTTTAAGCCTTTTCATAAAGCTTATCAAGAACTTCATTTTTTTCACAGCACAGACTGCATTAATCTGGGGTTTCCACAGTTCTTTGAAAAGGGTGCACCAAGACGAGGTTTCCAATAAATCATAGCTGGCACATTTGCCAAAAGAACAGGTAAGAGAGAGCAATTCCATTTAATCCCCTCACAACACTCATTTTCTTCTTCATTAGTGGGAAACAGAGCACAGATCTCAACTCTTGTAAAACTTTACACACCACAAATAAAACTCCTGGCAAGATCAGAGGTTCCACTGTCCAGCTGCAATTAACTGTAATTTCAGCTGCCCCAAATCGCCTCGAGGATAAGCATCCTGCACCCTCTTCCGATTACCTCCGCTTCTTCCATTTATGGGCCAATGGATAAAGAGCATCTAAGACCAGGGTGGGAGAGGAGAGAAGAAGACACAGCCCAGGCTCACCAGCTATTTCTGTGGCATGCTCAATTTTTTCTTTTGCTTATCTAGAAAAATATGAAAGTAGAACTAAAAGAAAAGTCTGTCATTTGCAGCAGTAGTATTAGAGACACTTAGGAATAAGTCATTTTTCCTCCTCTGTTTACCATACTACTACTTCCACATAAAGTGTTACTGCAGAACAGCTTCAGACCAGGACTGTAGAATGACAAAGTGGATAATTTAACTAAAAATCACCCCAAAACATGCAAATTATTTTCCTGGGCATTGCTGGCTGTCTTTAAAAAGAGTATCTTTGCAGAAATCCCCAAGATAGAGAGGTCTGTGTTTAACCTCTGTTGTACAAAAAAGAGCAGAATAGGATGATAAAACACTAGAAAGGTACCTAATTAGTATCCTAAATGAATTTTCTGACAAGTCACTTGAAGGGGAAACAGAATAAGAATATAAATGAGCCAAACCTTTTCCATTCTGGGAATTAGTTCTGATTTTATTATGCAGCAGCCAAACCACTTAACATCACCAGTTTGTATTTTTACGGCTGATGGAGGAAGTTGAGATTACTTATAAAGAAGGCTTAAGAATCCAGCTGCAGGCATTTATCTTCATAAAACAGTCTAAATGGATGGTGGTTGGCCTGAATTTTGAGCGTTCGCAATGGTCTAGAAGAGATAAAACATCTCTTTTTGAATCCATTTTCAGCATTCACCTACGTAGACAAAACCAATTCTTTTTTCATTTTAATCAAATGTCTTTCATGCACTTTTTTTTTCCTTCAATCTTAGATGCTCTCTGAGGAAAAATAGCTTCTATTTTGCAAAGCAGCATCTCAGAAAGTTTTTCTGGACATTGCTCCATTCAAGACAGTGTCAAAAGGGCACAGACTTAAAGAGCCTTTTCCCACAAGGTGTGTCCCTTCCTGGGCTGTCATCTGACAGACGCACGAGAAACACCCACTGACCACAGAGCAGAATAGCTTCAGGGACAAAGGTGACAGCTGTACAAACACATTTTTGATGCCAGGTTTAGCCAGGACAGCAAAATGTTTAGTTCTCAATTTTCTGAAGCCATCATATGTAAAGCCTCCTTCTGTTTCCCAGAAAAACGAAAGGCAGAATACTCCAACCTCCAACGTCATAGAAAAGCCAAACATCTTGTAAATGAAGAAGTCAGATTTTGCTTGTGGCAAATTTTATAAAACCTTTTGACACTGCTTAAAAGGCTGGTTTGGTTTTCTGTTTTTCTACCTCCTGGCTCTTGCTTGCAAACCCTTCGGCAGATCTCAGTTTTAGCATTCAAATTACAAAGCAGCCGCGGTTAGTTTGACTCGGCTCCAGGACAGCAGCGTGGTGCAGGCTTCTCCTCCACCACAGAGCGGCCGGTCGCCAGCATCGGCCAGGGCACCGGCTGCAACTGCTCTCTGACAATGATTCAACACAGAGAAGCACAAGGATGCAAATGGAGAGGTGAGACCTCCTCTCTGTTGGGCATACAAAGGAAAATAAATTAACTCATTGAGCAAAACAAATGAAAACGGGAGGAAATAATTTCCTGAGGAATTGGGGACTCCCTTTGGTGTCTGCCTCCTCCTTAATTAGGGAAATAGTGGATGAGTTGGATTCAGGTAAGGCCAAGAAAGACCCTGACTTGCAGATCTTGTTTAAAGCAGTGTAAGTAATTTCATACAAAACCTTAAGAAAATCAAGCAGACTTGAGCAGCAAACAAGGTACGCAGCAGAGCTGGTCAAGAGTTCTTCAGTGAAGTACTAAATAAGGTGGGGGGGAAACATTTCTATCTGGAGGCCACTTTTTTGGCTAACAGTGAGAACCACTGCAGCACACCTGGAGGTGTCAGCAGCTGCTCAAATCAGCCAGGAGCAACAACAGAAAAAGCAGCATTTATTGCAGGGTGGAAGGGAGATTGGGGCATAACGGAGAAGCCTTACAGTGACTTAAGTTGTTTGTACCACAAAGACAGTGGGGCTGTGGCTGCTTTTTCTGCTCCAAGGACATGTCCTCCCCACGCATGGCTACACCACCATACATGAAGCAAGCAGCTGGGGCCAATGAGGGGGAGAGAAATGCTGCAGGTACAAGACTGCTTTCAGGTCCAGCTGCACTTACTGCCCAGACACTATGAACAGCAGGTTACACATTTTCTTTAACCCACATAAGGTGTCTGAATACTTCTCAGATAGATGTCCTCCATTTAATACAGAGCGACTATTCCTCAGGTGCAAGGAGGCTTTAAGACTTGCTTAATATTTGTGAAAGCCTCTGAAATTCTCAGCTGAAGGCACAAACAAAATATAAATGCCAACATACCTGATACTAAGAGCTGTTTTCCTATAACTGTCATGTAGCTTGCAGTACACCTGAGTCACAGGATGGAAATCCACTACCAGGTGAGCCGGCCCACCAATAACAGTATCTGCATGAAAACAGGAACATTAAAAAAAAAAAAAAAGTTACACCTGAGTCAGCACCAGCAGGCAGCCTGAGTCACCGTCGGACAAACAAGGAAGTTGGGAAACGCTGCATGACAGGTATTCCGATGGGGACTTTCCTCCATCGTATTCACTTGAGGGATTTTAGATTTTTTTTGTTGCAGAAATCAATTAAAGGAACACTGCGCAATACCCTCTTCTGAAACTTTAAATCTTTTTCAAAGCTACATATTATATTTATAGTAGTATACTGCCATCATATCCTCTAAATCCAGGCACTTGACTATTGAAATACACAGTGACAGAAATACTCTTCAGTATCTATTTATTTGATATTAAAATTGGGTGCGCTGAGGAACAAATGTAGCTCTGACAGTTTGATTAGTAGCCATGTTATCACATTATTTGCTTGTTCAGATTATAGCACTCCAACATTTCTCCAAAGTGCATGCTAAAGCAAAACTTAAATTCAGATAATAGTAATTTAACTGCTTAAGGCATATTGACTTTCACCCTAAAAAGTCTCAACTGCACATTGAGTAAAACGCGAATGGCTGGTGGCGTGAAGGACAGCACGTGGCCTGCCTACCAAACAGCAGCATTGCGCAAGTATTGAAGGTGGAGACAGAAGGAGCCACTCTGGTGAAACCACAAGAAAAGAAAATCAGGACAGTAACACCGTGTAGTCGGCTGTTATATGCTGCGGCCATATAACTTGCATTACACTTCATACTATTCTATATTACGAATACATCAGAGGAGTCTACTCTGAATTGCCATAGTTACAGCTGAATTTGTCAGTCTTTGCTTCAGGCAAAGATGCATATCCTCTACAGGTTAGACTAACCGTAATCCACGCTAAACTGCGGTGATTTTCGTTGCCCTGCAGCTCGGCACGTCATCCTTTTGGCTCAGCACTCAACCTCTCTACGTCCATCGTGCTTTCTAAATGCAGCTAGTCTGTGCCACAAAAATCAAAGGAAGGAACTGTCACCAGCTTCACCAAAACTCCTCCATTTTCTCCCCAAGGAAAGCTTCGGCTCCCTTGTTCTTTAAATCTAGAGCCCAATCTCTGGCAACCTTGGTCATGAGATTTTGCTACCAGGTTTTACTGGCACCAATTAAAAATAATTTTCAGTGCTACTGAGTTTGTTTTGTTCAAACTCAGTATTCCTAATCAAGCACATTAATCCTTTTCAAAAAAACAAGTGTGTCAACAAACAGAATCAGAAAGCAGTATAAAGCTTTCGTGATGATTTGTGCAGACAGGAGAAAGAAAATATAGTTCTTGGGTTTTAGTATGATTGAGGTTCATAAAGCATTACCACCAATCCTAAATGCTGAAAGGACAGAATAAGCATTTTCCCTATCGACTGCTGCTTCAGTAGGACATAGAAACCAGGTGGAAACACTTTTTTTTTTTTAATCTCTGGCCTAATCAGTCTTTTCTGGTAGACTCTGTGGCAAGTGAAGGACTACAAAAATGATAAGATCTCAAGAGTCTTTCCAAAAGCGTATAATCAAGAAGATGAGATTTTTAGTGACTTGCTCCAGATATTTGTAAAACATTTAAGGAAGCTCTTGTTACTTTGAACCTTTGTCCTTTAAACGAAAGTATGAGAAATAACCACCATCAACACCCAATGTATTCTTTAAGAACCCTAGAGCCAGCACTTCTAGTACTAACAAGCCTGAAATAAACAAACAGACAGATCACAGGCAATGTAAAGAAACAAAAAGCAGTTACCATCTAGTTCCTTTTAAAAGCGTTCCTATGAAAGAGACCCAACAATCTGCATCAGTGCTGTTACAGTCCGTGATTTTACTGCAAGATATTCAGGGCTTTATGATTTTTCTCCCTGAAGGAAATGGCTTTCTTGCCTAGGGCAAAGCATCCCAAAACTCCAGCCAGCACAGACAGTTAAAGGAGGATGCTAAGGACAGTCTAAGAAAGTTCTTTGCCCTAATTCTGTAGGTTTATTTATTCCAGACCTCTCCCCACCCTTAGCAACCTCACTCCTCACCCATTACTCCACCTCACCTGTCCCCTTACCAGCTGGTCTCCTTTCCTTTTCATTTACCCAAACCCCTCCTAAATAAACTTATATCCCAAATTAAGCAGCTAATACTACTAACATGCCCACTCAGTGCCATCACCTATGGCATGCAGCCAAACATTCTCCTCTTTCCTCCCCCCTCTTTTGTCTTTTCGAATTATGAATTTTCTGCATTTATACAAGGTTGGGCAAAAAGGATTGCTCCAGGCACAACCATCATCAACATTAATAGAACATTCTTCTCTTGAAAACCTGTGTGACAAATTCAGGTTGTCATTGAAAAGAAGTTTTTACCTACCATAGCTGCATTAAAGCAGCATGAAGCTACCACCTGAACAGACATAAGGGGTTCAGAAAGCAAATAAATAAATGTCTGCTTTTCACATTTTCATATTTTTAATCTTTTCTTCTTCCAGTTTTGGTTCCTCATGAACAGAACAGCAATATCGCCAGCTGTGATGCTGTGGCTGTTTCAAGCTGAGGTTTGGCAGTCATTTGGCAATGACTGTGGCAGCAAATACCGTAAGGAAGAATCACATGATGAAATTATATTCTCCCACACCTCTGCAAATGTTCCCCAGGTTAAAATGCAACATCCCCATTTTTTTCCTCTGCCCTTTCAAACCTATTTCTTCTGCTTTATAATAAAGTGTAAACAGAACATAAAAGGGTGCACATGAGTAGTTAGGAAGCCAAGTGCACTTTGCAAAGAACATAATAGGATTTAGGAAAACAGTAGCGTTCCTTGTTACACAATCACTTGCTCCTTTTTTGCGTGTTTTGGGGTTTACTTGAAAAAATCAGGAAAGCATCTTATGGAACAGCAGCTGATCACCAGCAAAGGCATGAAACACAAGCACACGTCAAATGGGCCTTAATCGCAAGGATGACAGATCCCTTCACTTTTTTCTGTGTGCTATCAAAAGGAAAAGAGTAATTGTTGTGGACTCACTAAAGGAAGATAAGTTTTTCATTCCATTCCCCAAAACCTTATTTGACAACTAAAACTCACACAGTAACAGAGAGAATCAACATTAGAAGGCAAGGTTCAGACCAAAATTGGCAATCTTTGCTTGTCTACATCTCTGCCAAGATTTGAACAAAAACTCTCTGTATGAGGAAAAGCCCTAACAAAAGGCTGAAATAAAAGGAAAGCTTCGAAAGGGCATAGGACAAGGAAAGGAAGCACAGTGCTATAGATGCAAAAAGAATTTTCATATTTGAGATTCAGTATCCTGATTCATCAAGGTATCCACCTCTCAAGTACAGTTTATTTCAAGATGTCTAATTACCTTCATAAAGAGGGACATAAATACAATTCCTTCTATTACATTGCTGCTGTCAAAGTCAAACCTGATTTTTCCCCCGCCTATAGCTATACACGCAACAACTGTACAAGACAGTTTTCCCTAAAGGGATGAGGCAGAATTGTAAGCCTTAGTCATTCCTTGAGACAAAGATGAGCAGCTTCTGCTTCATGAGGGAAATCATTCCAATTTTGAAATTGATGATTTGCAGGGAGATAGAGCCAAGCAATGAAACTTGACACCTTAGATAATCAGACCTTGACAGAGAAAACAAGCTTCAAGACCCACAGACATGAACTCTGTACTATATTACCATTTGATTTCAGTCTTCCTCATGGATAAAAAAAAGTACTAAAGGCATTTTAATGCTGTTCATACACACTCGCATACCACTGTCCTACACAATTTCGTTCAGAGCATTTTAGCCGTTTCACTTTTTATGCAAACAGACAACAAGAGAAGGTCACTAATGCATGGCCTTCTGTCTAAAGAGGGTTGTCTGCCTTCACCAGGACCTGCAATTGCCCATGTCCCCAAGGGACTGCATACACGGCTGATTTGGGACCTGACATTCCCTGCACGTGCCTTGTGCATGTCTGATCTGCCTAGCACAACACAACAGTAGTTGTTAATCTAGAGTAACTTTAGTCTAGACTTGCAGTTACTCCAGATTCCAGTACTTTGATATGGCCATGTCCATGCTAACTGCTCTTTGCAGTGTTTTCCTCAATGCAGGACATGAGGAATAAAGATTCTGAACGGTTAACTTGATCAAGCACTTCATCCAATGTTTCACACTGCAAAGCAATGTCACCTAGAACTGTATTTAAATACAGACCTAATATTAAAATCCTTTCCTTAGAGGAGTACTTTTCCGACCCTCTGCTGCATGCTGTGGCTCCCAGAATTAAAGCCTGGAAACCCTGTTATTTCAGGACCCCCCTTGACACTGGCTGAATTTCATCATGATTTGCTTTGGACAAAGCAGTGGTCCAGAGCAGAGTTTTAAACTACCAAGGTTATAAACAACAGACCATATACCAGTGAGAAGCAGAGAGCAAGGCCACTAGAGAGCATGGAGAACGGAGCACACATTCCATTCTTGCCCTCTACACTTAACAGTTTTCACCAATAAAAACAAATTACAATCCTTTCAATAGTAATCCGAAAACAACACATTTCTTCATGGTATACAAGCAAAAGTCCTTAATACGTAGCAAGCTATTCTGAAACGCAAGTTGATCAGCAAGTAGACACAGCATGCTCTGCAACCACCATGCTCTGTGGGTGAACCCTCCAGAACAGCAGTGGCTCCAAAGCAGTAACACTTGAGCAAATTCAACCACTGCAGACACAGGTGTGGTTTCTCTGTTATCTTTGCAGTTCATTCTGCTTGCCCTGCAGCTGAACTTAATCTATTAATATATAACAGTAAGGAAAGATTTCCTCTAGAGACAGCAATGCACTTAAAACAATAGGTAACTGGTATTATTTTCATCTTAGGGAAACAAAATGATCACATAGCAGCTCTTCTGGTTTCCAGATACCTTATCCACCAAAACACACTGCATCCTATTGGGCTCACAGAAGACAAATACCCCCAAATCAATTGCAACATCAGTGCAACCACTATTTCCTCATTTGCAGTGTTAAACGAGACATGAATCAGAACCCCAAATAAAGAACAGTATACTTCTCTTAAATATGTTCTGAAGTACTGAAAATTTCTACTAAACAATAACGACATGAAGTTATACGAAATCAGCACACGAACACCTACTGAGCTGCTTCCTAACAGAGGCTTAATAGTCCTACCAAATTCAGCATCTTCAACTTTTCTAACTGTTCAAGTCAGGATGGTTTGAAATACACAAATCTAGATATATCGGTCTTATCCTGAGGTGAAAACAGTCTGTTAAAGAGATGGTTGAGACCTTAGCGTGGGTATATTAGCTAACCGCAAGCAGTCCCAGGAGAAAACAGTGATAACTGGGTAGTACAAGCCACTCTTCAGCATAGCACCACTCACATCAATGTCGCTCTCCCATCGCTTCCACAAAGCGACCTCCCTCTCAGATATACATATGTGCACTAATAAGCGCTTAGACAAAAGCAGTCACCACCTTTACCAGACTGGACCACTTCCTTACTACTGTGGTAACCACGTATTTAGCTGGAGAGCTAAGAAAAGGTGAGCCCAACCTTCTGCATCTACTGCATGCGACAACTCAAAGAGGAGGGATTTCCTTCCATCAACTTATGCCTAAGCTAATGATACCCAATTACCTACTACACTGTCTGGCTACGCAAGTTAACTAATATTATAAAACAAAACAAACTGGTGCTCAGTTCACAACTTTTTTGAACCTTCGGTAAGTAGTTTATGTGCTTTTCTGGATCACAGCTAGAATTTTTAGCAGCTTGCAGAGTAAAGCTTGAAACCGAGGAAAATGATGTACAGGTTAAAATATACACATATGTAAACAATGCCCCATCAATAGTGCTCTTTCGTAATTACATTAGGATGCCATCATGCCATGGCATGCTAAGTACTTAATGACTTGAAGCTTCTCCACAAAGTATGGATTTAGCAGTCTATATGAGCTTTTCTCTTCACAATAACAGTTTATCATAGTTTTAATGCAGCTTATTAGATCTGTATTAACATCTACCTCACCTATTTCAGTATCAGTGATTTATCTAGCTTCTCAGAAAATATGCTTATTACTGAAACCTGAGCTAAGACTCGTAGCCCACATCATGTTGTCAGGCTCTGAACACCAGCTTTGTACTCATGTCAAGTGTGAGAAAAAAAATCTTTGGAAAGACTCTTGGTCAATCATGGCACAACTTAAGGTGCAAAATTATAATTCCATGGTGTAGAGTGAAGAGTTTTAGCCAAGGGTTTCTTTATTGTTTTTGTTGATGTTTTTGCAACATCTTTAATTAAATATTTTCGTAACTTTCTTCTAACGAAGCAATAAACTAAAAAGCAGAGTACTTTTCCTGGCAACAAATCACTACCTGGAAGGACTCAATTTACTGAGGTTTTTCAGTTGCTGTAACTAAAATCCATGTGATGCATTTGCCAAAATCAGAATATTACTAGTATTAAAAAATAATAATAATAAATTCAATTTATAATCATTTCTAACACCCAAAGAAGCATACCTCAGTCTTCAGAGACAGTTAATAGACCAGAGGGCAATCACTCACATTGCCCTGAGCAGGACAACACTCCAGTCCACCTGCTTAAATTCATTAGTGCGTAATTTTTGCCGGGGGGGAAGGGAGGGAGAAATCAAGATCCCCCCCCCCCCCAGTATTACTACATATGGATTTCTGGGCCACATGGCACAACTGCATGAGCTCCCTTAAAGCTCCTTAAGCAAGTCTTGAGTAGATCAAAAACACCAAGATTTGTCAAAAGAATTTAAGCTGTCAAAGAGTTCTCTCTAAGTTTACTCTTAAACCATTTCTTTCTTTTTTTATATATAATGAAGCAAATTAGGTCATCCTAGCAGATACTGTTATCACTTCCCTTCAATTTAGCTCAGTGTAATGGAACAAACTGATTTTCCTTCTATGTGGCTTTCTTAGGCCACTGCAGCTAATGCGCTATTACCACCATGAAAGGAAACCTTTTAAGTATTCCTGAAAGTGCATGAAGTTATTTCTGTTGACAAGCTCTGTGCTGAAATACCAAGTCCGTTGCTAACAACTTAGGTAAATTGACAAATTGTGCCCCATTGACCGTAAAAGCCCTGTTATCCAAAACTCGATTTCCACATAGTAGATGTAATATCCTGAAGAGATAAGTAATAAGCCCCTGCAAAATTTTAGCAACCTGCAACCACATTTTACATGTTTTTCCCTCCTTAGTTTCTATCAGGTAAACACAGGTAAAAAACATACCAAATATTCTCAATATCCACATGGAATACTGTACTAAAACTCCACTAAAATGGAGAATGTTTAAAGTGGCCCTAACCAACCATCCCTCTCTTCCTGCTCCTCCAAAATTGCAGTCACATAGGAAGTTTCCAAAATTTCTGCCCGCTATGTAAAAATAGACAGAAATAGAAAAAGTGACTTTCAAAATGTCACTCAAGCACCTCAACATATTAAGTATAACAAATTTGATTTAGCAATCTCTAGAAGGATGTGTAGCATTTCCCCTTATGAGTAGACCCCCTACTCTGGACCAAAATCTACATGGGCTACGTCTTCTGGACAATTAAACACTTAAATGAACACTATCAGACAAGAGGTAAACAGTAGAATTACAACATATATATGACCACAATATACACCAATATACACCAAAACTACACAAGCTAGTTACAGATAGTGGCTCAGTCATATACTTAGTCCAATGCTTCATAATAAACTGCAGTTTTTTTATGTCTTGGTATTTGCTGCATACTACAAAACTTTTGAATTAATGCGCATTGAAGTGGGTGGAATACATGCTCCCGGGGAAATCCATTATAACCTATCATAAATTAATCTTTACCACCTACTACACCATCAAGTTTCTGTTGTGCCTACACATTTGTTCACTGCAAGTATTTAATTTGTTTCTTACTAAGGCATTTCAACTTGGAAACTATACATTTTCTAAAACTTGATAAGCACCTAAAAGGAGTTAATTTCAGAAGAATCGGTCATAGGCTTACTTTTTTAGTTCACGATGACTATACTGACAGGTTTCTATCTTTGCTAGGTTCTTTTGTAAATTAATAATTATTTGTAGACCTTTCCTGAGGATATCAAAAAGGATTAAGAATTAAAATCACAACTTTATGATAAAATTTTATAATTCAAGCATCACAATATTAAATCATTTGCAAGAGCAACTTGCATAACCAATATATTTATGTTTAAAAGCCCTGAAGCACACAAAACATTTCCTCTCCGAGCATCTTGACATTTCATTTTCATTTTTGCTATGGAGGCAAGGAAAACTGACAATTTGTATTTACTGATTAAAAATAAATTCATCCAAACCTTGTTGGAGAGCACATAGCATGGATTAGTCCAGCTAGGTCAAAACAGGCCTCCCACCTTGGCCATAAGCACAGATCTTGACTAATTATGGTTTATGGATTAACAAAGTAACGAAGGTAACACAAGATCTTCTCAGATTTTGTTTCTCCTGAAAGGCATCAAGTTGAGATATAAATTTTCTTCCCACAGAGTAACGCAACCTGAAAAAGAGCCATACAAGACCCCTGCCACAGCATCCTGGTAACACCCATCAGCCCTCACCTAGAGCCACTACCCCTAGGAGTGAGTCCAGAGCTAAACCTACTATCAGATGGGAGTAAAGCCACCTGCAAACCTTGACCCATGATTTAGGACTCTAGGAACGAAATCTTTTCAACATGAGATACAAGGTAGATGTGACCCTCATTTTCTAAATTAGTATTTTTTTATTCCAGACTTAAGTTTCTGAATGGGAAGAGCATCTGTAAATTCTTTATTCCTCCCATTTGCACACATCTAGAGTCAGAACTCAGTTCATGAAAAGAGCAAGCCTGATCCTGAAAACATTTACTACTTGAATTTTGGTACCTACAGCTGGATCAGTGGAATAGGGCACTCAGCCCTTTGATCAGCTTGGAGAACCTCACCTACACACACACTTACAAATACACTTAACTTCAAAGAAGCAAATGGTCCCATTGCAGTCTATGTGACTACATGCATGGTTGCACCTTAGTAAATACTTACATACAGTATACTTATATGCCATACTTGGTTGCACATGGGCCAAAAAGACACATACCAAATGTAAATTGAACCACTTCAAGCCAACATGCAACTGCAATCTAATTTAATGAAATCATTTCAAGTTAGGCAGTTTCTTGCCTGCCAGAATCAACATAATAGCTCCCAGCTGACAAAAGGGAGAAGTTTTGCTGCCTTCCACCTACTCTGTGCTCCACTCATCCTACACCTCTAAAGCACAGAAACCCTTCGTCAAGCCTCCACAATTCAATAACCAGGCAGAAAGTTGACCATGTTTTTTGCTGGGAGGGTTTGCTGACATTTTAACGAGTTCAATCCGTGCACGGAGTGCTCCAGCAAGCCTCAAAGCTGGCACAAGGTACCTAGCGAGAACAAGTAAGCAGGAAGACAGGAACAAGGAGCTGGGGGCAGGATCCAACTCCTCAGTTCAGCAGTAGTGAGCTGTTAAGTCTATTCACCCTGTGTTAAGAAACCATGCTGACAGTAGGCAGATATTTAGCAGTTTCTCATACTTCTCAAAAGCACCCAACCAGTTAAGTCATGCTCAAGATGTTTAAGTATCCACAACAGAGATCTGCATCTACACAAGGTAAAAATCATCTCACCTTCACTGGTGGAAGTTTTATGTACGAAGTACTTGTGTACACAGCAATAGCTTTTCAGCTCTGCTCATGCTTTCTGGCTATTCCCAATCAAGTCAAATGAAATGGATTTTATGCATCTTTCCTATCAAACAATTCAATTTTTTCTTCATATAGTTAGAGATTTATTTATTTTTTTCCCCAGAGAGACTTAAGAAGGTATTCTCACCATTTGCTTTAAGCAAAGTATTCTGTCTCTAGTTAATGGGAAGAGATGAGGTCCTCCACAGGGCAATTCAGAACAGGGACCTAGGCCAGGTGCTCTGAATTGCTGGTGGAGGAACCTTGCTTTCTAAAGAAGCCCAGGAGTAATAACCAGCTAAAAAAAAAAAAAAAAGCTACCTAAAATTGAATATATCCCTGCAGTTCTTTTCCGGCATGAAATCATTTGCACCACCAAAAATTCAGTCAGTCCTGTTCATTTCTAAAATTAAAAACCAGAATACCACATGCATGTATGTAGTATAAGTATCTAAAAACACAAAGAATTTTAATGATTTTTGCAAAGCTCCTAGGCAATGTCAGTACTGCTATCATCTCAATTCCTTAGGTACCTGAAAAAGCATTTAAAACTTTGTACTTTTTACAAACATAAATGAAGTGCAGCCTAGGAATGCCATTAAATCTCAAGTGTAAAGTAATTGCTTTTTAGCTGTGTCCACCCATGAAGTCACACACAGATGAAACTTTGTCTTTTGTATGGTTATTGGATGCCTATAAGGCAAGCATTTCCCTCCTGCTTTTATAAAGCAGAAAAACAAAGCCTACAATTTATTATAACTAAGAAATGCAAGAGAAGTTCACATCCCAAAAAGTAAGACATAAAGTACCTGCATCCATGCTTACCCTCTTACTTCTCTAGATAAGAAAAACAAATGAAATCTCACAAGGAGAATATAGATTTTATCCAGGAGAATTCAACTGCAACAACTCAAAAAAAAAATTATGTTTCTTTCTGCTTACACTGAGGCTGTAATTATTTTCTCAGTAAAAAGCCAAACGCAGTGGTTTTGAGGGCATGCCAAGTTCAGGGAAGTGCTCCAAAAATGTGGTGTTTACCTGATGATCCTTAGAAGGCCAAGTGAAGTGGGAACCTCACCACAACTACCTTTAAGCAACTTTTTAGAACATTTGCTTCTAGGCCTACTACAAACAAGCTGTAAAGTGATGCATGAAAACAAAGATATGTTTTTAAATAATTGTGCTTTATGATGAACTTACAATGAAAGAAAAGGCCCACAATAATATTCTAGATTAACTAAGCAATATCTGCCTGCTTAGGCAGTACAATCCCATACAACTTGAAAAGGAAATTACTGAAGAAACATACATTTTCTCTTTGTAATTCAGGTTTTTTCCCCCCCGGATGTAAACGAACTAGAGCAGTACATCTGGATTTTGATCTCCACTTCTCTAAATGACAGCTGTCAATACAGGGGTTTGATGCAGCAACACCACTAATCTGATTTGTTCCGTTTCACAAAATATCCCAAATAGTGGTACTTACTGCTTTACTGTAGAGTGCATTAATCTACATTTAAACACAGAATAAGGCCATATGAAGATACCGGTCAACATGAATCATGTCTAGGGCTTTAAAGTATCCATCCTTGAGGACGAAGATGCAAAATAATTAGCATGGAGAACAAACTTAAGCAATGGTTCTGAAGCCCCTCAGTTGCTCTGAACCTGTGTTTTTTCCTAAACAGTTAATGCAAAGAAAAACCTACTCAGCTAGACCAGGAACAACTTTTTCTCTTCCACTCCAGGCCTACCCAAAACCAGCATGTTTGGATAAACATAAGAGATCTCTCACCTCTTCCTCCTCTAAAGGATTTATATCACTGGCCTCCTCCCTATAACCAGCTAGTAAAATCTTCCCTGCAGTTCCAAATCTGTACACCAAATATATGTGCTTTCCTTCAGCCAAAAGTAAAGACATGTAAGAAGTCTTGCCTCTGAACACATTTGTCCTTAGCAATACGGTAACGTTTGCTGTCCTGACAGCATGAGAAAAAACACACTAGTAACATTTGAACAGCTGAGCTGTTCTTCCATTTCCCTTTCTGTGATGAAAAAACACAGGCCCCCTTTTATCATGAGTATGACTGGTGGGAAATCATATTTAACATCAGGCTGGAAAAACAAATTGTAGTGGTCTAGGAGAGTATGCCTACTAAAAAAGTATCAAAATAAATGCATTCATGTATTATTTTGCAAATCATAGAATATTTAATTAAAAAGTGCAAAAAATAATAGGTTTCCAAAAGCAAAAGGCAGCCTGGACTACCACTAACTTGGGAACATTCACAAGTAAGCGTACTTGAAGTGGACTTTACCTTGGAAGAGGTATGAGGTCAGATCAACAACAACCAGAAACATGGGTGCAACTTCACAAATCCTTTTGAAGTGTGGAAGTGAGAGGCCTCACACTAGCGTTCAGCTGGCACAAGACGCCACACTTGCATTAAGAAGGCAGCTAATCTACAGCCTCTTTCAAATGCATGGAGTGCAACCCCCCAAATTAACTGTTTCAACTAGAGACATAACGGAGACCACTGAATTACACCAACGCAGTCGTAAAGGCATCAGATACGCAGCAGAGTTTTTTCAGGAAATGGGCTATATTGTTAGACACACTAGAGCCACACAAACATGTTGGCAAAGTAGCTCTGCTGCAGGCAAGTTTTCATCTTCAGCTTTGCTATCAACCCCAGTTTATTTTTATGCACAGTTAAGTCCTTAGGAAAAGGATCAATTTGTAGCCGCTTCCTAAAAACTAAGTTTTCTCCCTGTGCCTTTATTCTCTTATCAGGTTTTGAATTGCAGTGTCAAATCCTGCCCTTCACCCAGCTACCAATAGCAGCAAACAAGTAAGAGGAGTTTGGCTCGCCCGGTACTTGGTAAGCTCAGAGCAGAACTACCACTCCGTCCCCCCAACCAGCTCTCCCACCACCATGCTACGTGGGGAAAAGAAGCAGGTCAACATCCCGCCAGAGCCGCCGGCTCGACACTCGTGCTATGACCCCAGGCATTATAAAGCCACCCCTACGCTGGATTTCACCTCTTTGGGACAACAAACCTGTGGCATACTTAGGGCAGGCTGTTTCGATCTTCCAGTCCACCCTCCTATGCAAATATACACACCACGTAGTTTCATTACTGCTGTTTGCTTTCGTTTTACAGGTTTACTAGCACTTATTGCACATGCTGGCTCGTTTCACCAATACTATGTTCAGCTTTTGATACCAACGCAGACCATACCAATAAAAATAAATCCTACTAAACAGCTATCAAAACAAAATAACCCTCTAAATAGCATATGCCTGAGCACACACAAGTGAAAGGATGAAGCGAGATGGCCTGGAAGACATGAAAACAAGGAAGAACATTACTCATAAATTCAACAAGGAAAAATGCCCAAGCGAAAAAGAATTAAGACTTGAGAATTAAATGTTAGTTAGAAACATTAACTTGCCAAAACAAGCTGTTCATTTGGACTGATCGAATTGCTTGTTAATATTACACAGTGGTCAATGAAATTAGGATTCAGGCGCTCCCACAGCCTCTGCAACGTGCTGCATGCCAGGTCACAACGAGACACGTTTTTCTCTTTGCAAATAAAGCCTTATTCCAATTACAGTTTGGGAATGATCCATTATATTTGTACATTCTGATAGTACAGCTAAAGCATTTTAAGCTGACCAAAAAAAAATTACTAATGCCTTTGCTGTTTAGATTTTTGGATAAATAACTGTTTGCATCAACTAGGGGGGGAAAAAAAAGGCCCCCAAAGTTTAGTTATCTGAAAAATAACACTGGCCCTCTGTCCCAGGGCAGGGAGGTCCAGGTGCTCCAGCACTTACTGCTTTGCCTCGCGTGCCCTGCGCAGTAGCTCCAGGAGTGTAATACCCATGTATGATATCCTGACATCTTACCATTGCATCGGATACTGCCCTTTGCTAGGACTTCCAACCACTAGAGCCCCTGACAAAAGCCCTTGAACCACCACCTTCCACTGAAAGCCATGTTTAGCAGAACTAAGTGTCTCAGCTGATTGCACGGTAGTTGTAGAGACTCTAATTCCTCTCAGGTGAGCAGCAAAAGCAGAAGGTACTACCAGCTGAAGTTATGTGACAGCCTAAATTCATTGACTTGATGGCCTCCAGCTTGTTCTTATTGATTAATGATTGAGCACTGACAACCTCAGCTGCAAGCCAAAAAGGGATTTGGGGAACAACCGACTTATGAAGCCACCATATACAGAACAAATTCACAGAAATGTGAATTGGCTCTATATATTTACTCTCTGTTCCGTGAACAAACAGGATTTCAATTTCCTGAAGCTTACCTGAACACCACAAAATCCAGAGTTATTTCAAAAGGGAGCTTAAAAAGAAAGCAAGAAATCAGAAATCAAGGTCTGTGTTCCTTCGCAGCGCAGTTCTTTCTTCAGTAGTCACAACCAACTAGGAATAGGATTGTGGTCAGCAGGAAAATTGCATCAACGCATAAACTTCCTTGTTTCACCATCACATTCGCTTTGCAAAGTAAAGCTGTCTCAAGGGGAAGTAGCACGCTTACGTTGCTCAAAATCAACACTGGCAGCTGGCATGTTGAAACCCCATGTAAGGGTGTGTGTGCAGTAAATACCATAAAGTCTTTTTTTTAATGTAAATTCTTCCCCCAAAATGGATTAAACATAAGGTTACTACTACAGACCAATATGTTCAAAATGTCTCAGTTGGGTCCACACCCCCACATGAGAAGGCGGCAGCGAGGAAGGGTATTAGTAAGACCTTAAAAGATTTGGGGATTCTTTTTATTTGTAGCCCAGATTTTCAATCTTTTGGGAACTCCTAGATCACATTTGAATATACTCTATACAAACATGTGGAATGGACATTTTGCTCCTTCCCTTTTTTTTTTTAATAAGTCTGAGCTTTTTGTGTCATTACTTTCCTAAGGGATCAAGATTTTAACAACATCAAACACCATAAGAATTGGCAACGGTCTAGGTTGGTGTCTCAGCAAAACTGGTTTAAAAGTGTTAGGAAACTACTTTCTTGCCTTGTTTGTAAGTGAATCGCATACACCAGTTCCTTCAAATGTGCAAAACTGCAAGGTGGTTGAGATGTAAAGCATATCTCATTTTTAATCTGAAATACTTAGACTCACATCTGATAACCAAAACTGTTCTGCAATAAGTTGCTTATACAAATATGGAGCAATTTGCATGCTTGCATCTGACATCAGAATTTGCACTAGAACCCTCAGCTGGCTTATGCAGCTCACCCTTCGGGGAAAAAACAAAACAAAACAAAACAAATCCAGTGTTTTATTTAAATTCTACTATGCATTGAATGTTATGCAACTGCACGTTCTGGAACTAAATAAATTTAAATGCAGAGATTATAGCTCCTCCTAGATGTCACGCCTGAACATATCGTCCCACCTGCAGATAGTCTTCCTGACCCAATTACAGCTCTGTGCAGGCACAGGAGCTTGCTCAAGTGCAACACACACAGAAGCAAACTCTTAAAAAGAAGGAAAGACCAGCTGCAGATCACAATAAACGGTGTGCTGACTAATACAAAGAAGAAACCTTTCCGTAGTCAATACCAGAACTAAAATAATCTGCAAAGATAAGCAATAGTGATTAATATATATCACTATGGAAAGAACCTCCACGGTTTCAAGACTTCAGGAAAGGACAGCCAATTCCTGTTTCACTTGGACATTAGTCCAAATGCATACAGCAGCTGGACCTTCGCAGGACCAAATTCAGTACCCATCCTTGTCATTGCCAACCCACAAAAAGCTCACGTCCTTGAAGAAGAAAAGTATGAAAACTGGAGGAAAAGCATTATACAGAAAACAAAGAACCTTTTGACCTCAACCTTAAAAATAAATAAGTAAGTAAATGACAATATGTAATGATCAAAATACTTCAGAAAGAGAATCTGCACAGTAGACCACAGACTCGTGCAGAAGGTGCTGGGTGGAAACCCCCATCACTTTTAGATCGCTGCCAGACCTGTCTTTTCACACCCCCACGACTGCTAGAAAAGAGGAAATGAGAGCCGGCATTTCGTGGTTAGGCTTGGGAAAGAGACCAATGAAGTCCTGTTACGCAGCGGGGCTCGGTGAAATAGAGGTCGGCAATAACTGCTGTGCTTGTTTTCTGTTCTGAAATGATGCTCCTGCATAAATAATCCTCTTTGTATAAATCAAGTATCTGCTGCTAGCATCAAAGTCAGGCTCACTTGTTCAATGTAACAGGCACTGCAGATACAGTGGTTTAACTCACAAAAGGTGATTACACAGTTTTGGGAAACTGTTTCATGCCAATCTAGCTCTGAAATCTTCAGGGAACTAATTTTTACCCTCCACTATCAATTTTTCACTTATGTTTTGCTGCAGAAAGTTTAATTGCTCACTTTTCTTTTTAATATACACTCACAAAATGGCTTGCAGTCATATCGCCCTTTAACGTCATCATGCCATATGCCACAGATCGAGTAGCCTCAGGCAAAGCAAGTATTTTTGATGGGAGAATTCCAGAGAAAATCCAGCTGCAGGAGGCACTAGCAGCTCATTAGATAGCACTTCTCTCCCCACACTTTTGTAACGAACCAGTGCCTTAGCATGGGTTTGGAAGGTATCGTGCTGGCTATTCAGCTACCTGAGAAAGGAAATGTAAAACTAAAAAGGATAGTACTTAAGACAACTGAAAAAGAAAAATCTCAGTGAAATCCAGCATGCTTTACCATTTACTCAGCAGATGACAGGGAACACTGCTAAATGATGTTCAACTGAAACTGGTTTTCATCCCTTCTCGACTCCACTGCCTGCAAAATGTGCTAATAAAGCCTTCGGAGCTGCATTAAGAGCTATTCTGATGAAAGATGATTTCTAACTGTAAAAGCATTACCATATATTTTGCAGAGATTTAGAGCAAAATTACAGAAAATCATCAGTTGCCAGCAGAGTTTCAATACCAGGAAACACCTCGAGTCGCTAAAGCCACACCTCTGAATTCGTAAAGAAGACTCTCCATTTTATATCCTACGGACCAATTTTTTTACATTTTTACTTAGTCCTGATTCAAGTCCTAATTCCCCACTGACTCGCTGAACAAAGAAATGAGGCTCAAATCTGTCCAGGCCTTGAACAGTTTTCACAGTCCAAAATGTAAATGTCTATCCGTTTCAGAAAGACTTGCATTCAAGTGATATTCTAAATTATTGAAATGCAATGACAGTTAACAGGTGGCTTGGTGCAACATTATGCAGTAAGGTCACAAACCCAAATGGGCTCTGTCTGGCCACTTACATGCCATTAAAAACCCAAAGAACGTGAAATTAAATGAAATACATTATAAAGCACTTTCCGTTTTGCTGAACTTCACTGGAAGTATTGAAATGAGGAAAATTGCTTGGCTGCAGTCAGTTTCTGCTTTTTCTCTCTCCGACTAGTTTTAGTTTTGCTTTTATAACACAACATTCAAGAATTGCTCATGCATATAAAGTTCCATTTTGCAAACTGCATCAGATTTCCGTGTTACAGCAGTGAACATAATTTTAAATGCGGGTCCTCGTGCAATTTTTCAGCATTACAGTCTATTAGACAATATTCTGTGCCAAAGCAAGATTGTTGGTTTTTTTCAGTTTAAAAAGAGCACAGTACAACAGGCATAAGAGCATGTTTCTGTATAGAGTACTATATAGCTTAAGTTTTAGCAGGAGTAAAAAGGAAGTGACCAAAGATTCCTCCGTTCTGTTGCTTTCACCCCAACTGTGATCATCATTGTATCTCCCAGAGCGCTCAGTTGTTGGCAGTTTTGTTTTAAAACAAACTACTTTGAACTCTCCATATAATTAACTACTAACAAGGCTGATTTATATGTATTTTACAGCCTTTCAGTTCTGACATCAGCCAGACCATCTAAGGAACTTCCAAGTTATGTTAGGAATATTTTGGGAAGCGCTAGAAAGGCGCACGGGAAACGCCTCAGGAAGAAGCCGGCCACCGAACTGGGGGGACTTGGCTTTTCAGAGACGAGCCTGCAGCAGGCTGCGGGCAGGGTCACGGCCTCCAGCAACGCTCCACCGACTGGGCACCAGGCCGGCAAACACCCCTGTCCCCCACAGCTACGGCAGAGGCTCAAAAGGAAAACTTTGGGAGTTTCCTTGCTGTTTTCAGCTAGGGAAGAATGAGATCGTTCTAGATGAAAATGTGAGGGCAATTACACCTGACTTGGTAATAAGATTACCTGTATGAGGGGGAAAAAAACGGATGACAAAGGCGTTCCTTGCATTCCTGTAGGAGCTTGGTGGGGTTTTCTCTGCTACTCGCGTTTCAGGCTCGACATGCGTTCCCGCGCTGTGCTCTGCCCCTGAAACATCTCATCTGGGCCCTGGTGACAGGGGCACCAGAAGCCCGAAGCAAAGCTGAGCCCCGTTATTCGGAGCGGAGCACAGGCGGGACCCTGCACGCCCTCCAACGCCGCGGCCTTCGGGGACGCCGGCAGCCCCCTCGCGCAAGGGCACCTGCCCGGCGAGGCTGCGGGGCCACGGCAGCGCCTTGGGGCCTACCCGGCCTTTGGCCCCGTTACTAGAACAACGCTCGGGGCTTTTAAACCGCCCCAAAATATCTGCCGTTGAACGCCTGGAGGAAGCGGCGGGCGCCGAGCTCCGGCCCGGCCCCACACTCGCCTCACACGAGGCCCCGCAGCCCGGCCCGGCCCGGCGCCGCCGAGGGGTTTCTCCGCGGAGGCGCTGGGGGCGGCGAGCGGGAAGGAGCCGCAGCCGCAGCCGGAGCGGAGCCGGCGGCTCGGGCGGGCGCGGCGCCTCCCCGGGCGCCCGCGGGGCGGAGCCGGGCGCGGGGGCGGCGGCGGCAGGTGAGCGCCGGGGCCGCGGCTGCGCCCGGGGGCGGAGCGCGGGGCCGGGCCGGGCGGCGGCGGGCGCTCGCTCGCTGCCTCCTTCCCTTTCTCAGTGCCTCGCTCGCTCTCGCCCGGGACGGCGCCCGGAACTCGGCGCCGGCCGCAGCCCCGCGCCGTTGGCGGCTCCGCGGGAAGCGGGTGAGTGAGCGCCGATACCTGCCGCGGCGGGGCAGCTGCCTCGGCTCGGCGGTTCCCGCCCCGCCTGGCGCCGGGCGAAGGAGGAAGCGACGCGGGCTTCGCCTGCGGCGCCGCCGGGGCGAGCAGCGGCGCGGCTGAGCCGCCCGGGGCCGGCGGGCAGCGCTGCGGGCGGCGGCGGCCGGGCCGCGGGGCTCCGCCGGCGGACGCGCCTCCATGTTGGGCTCCGCGGCCCGGCGGGGGGCGGCCGCCTCCCTCCGGCGGACTTTGGCCCGGAGCGGCGGCGGGTGCCGCGGCCGGGCCGAGTTCCGGGGCGCGGCGGGGCCGTGGCCGCGGTCATGCGTGAAACCCGCCGGCGGCGGGGAAACTCCGCGGCGGCGGCGGCGGGGGGCGGAGGGGAAAGGCGGCTGCTGTGCTAGCGGCGCCGGGAAGAAACGGCGCCGTGCGACGAGATAATGAGATCCGTATGGTCTGGTCCCGTAGCAGAAACATGGAGTTCGCTCCTCGCAGAAACGCGAAGTTTGAGTAGAGCAACTTTTTTCCCCGCCTAGTTTTATCAATGCGCCGTTTCTGCCTCTAGCACAAGAGCGAGCTGGAGGCGGGTGACCGGCGCGCTGCCTCAGACACCGGCTCTGCGGCGGGGTGACCCCCGCCAGGCTGCCGGAGGGCGATGGGAAGCCGAAGAGCGGGAGCGCGTACCTGCCGCGGGCCGCCAGCCGTGCGCCCCGTAACGGACCCGCCTTCGTTCGTCGCCAGAGAATTCCCCTTCGCAGCGGCGTGTGAGCTCCTGAATGAGTGAGCTGGGCTCTGGCTGTTGTGCCCGTTCGCTTCCGAGTTGTCCAACCGGTGCAGAGTCGGTAGCGTTGATCTGGACGCGGGAATCGCCGCGCTGGATTTAAGGGCGAGGATAGTCTGGTCCGTAGCCTGTCTCTGGGCAGCGGTTAGTGTCGGCTGCATCAGAGGAGAGAAGGGAAACTCTGGACGAGACAGGCGTGGAGTAACCGCTCCTTATGTTAGACCTTACCCTCATTTCAAGAATTAATTTAAAGCCCAAAGTATAATATTTAACATCTCTCCGAATGTCCTGTGTCAAAATTCTGGATACTCTTGTTATTTGTCCAGTTTCTTTCAAATCGTATTTGGGCCTTGGCCTTGTGCAGTTGTCAGTCTGTTAGCTCTGTAATAAGCCAGCAAATAACCTGTCCGGGCCTCCTGTCCATCAAATAAAGCAATGTCATGCATCCTGGTCAAACTGGAAGATGTAACCGAGTAAAACTAGTATAGCTTTCTGAATGAGCGACTGGGAAATGCTTCTTAAGTGGTTTAGCAATAATTCATAAACATCTAAAAAAGTGTATATGCAGCATTTCCTGTTTAATTCAGTTCCTGAAAATGGCTGTTTTAAAAATAAATAAATAAACTAGAGTTGATATTTAGTCTTCTAACTGATAGATTTTCAGTTGCCCCCACTACTGTGGGGAACCTACAAATACTGAGGGAAGAGACAAACATAATATGTTGCAATGCATAGCTTAGAGAGTTTGGGGTATTTTTTTTAGTTTTATTCCCTCACTTTGGGTATCATGTTTAAAAGGTAAAAATCTGTTTTTAAAAAAATACGGCTCTGTGCTCTACTTTAAGAAATGATTAAGTACTAGCATTTTTGTAATAATTTTCTTGACCCAGGTTATTTGACTATAACATTTTCCTATCATTTTCAAAATTACCTCTTTGTAAAATTGAATATAGTGAACTTCTGAAGAAGCTGAGGTATGATCATCAGAATAAAGTGCATAACTTTTGAAACTGTGACAATCTTAAATTTGAAACACATTACTAGATATTTTATTAAGCATTGTTTTTTTTTATGGTTGTATATGAAGCTAAACATAACAAAATTAAGAGTTAGCAATACCTCCAACATTTCATCCTAAATCTAGTAATTCAGATTTGGATATGAGGGAATTGCTGCCACTCAGTGGCTGACACAAAAGTATAGAAAACTATAATCTGTTACACTGCCAGGATGTACGCGCAGTTATTGAGCACATCATTAAGGTAATTCTCTCTGATGAGTCTGCGTGATGTAGTTGTCCAGGAAGATGCTCATATTGCTCTGAACAGTAACTCATTCTCAAACCTTTTTATTCCCCCACACACACACTTTGTATTTCATAAATTATAAGCCATCTTTTCCTTGGGCATAGTTATAGAGCAGGGTCATAATCTATTATTGAATGGGAAAGTGAAATAGTGTATATAGCGATATAATAAATTTAGCTTTTTAACCACACAACATAGCCGAAAAGATCCTCTGTAAGGAAGGAATTATTTTTAAACTAGAAACTATTTCTAAACTAGACAATTTATGAAGTTCTATAGCTACTCCTTTTATAAAGAGAAAACTTTAGGCAGATCTTTCAAAGAAAACTTGGCTATTTGCTGAATAGATGGGTTAAGGAAATACCATTCAAACCTGGAAAGGTGACGTCTCTTATGAAAATAACTGATTTCCTGGGAAAAACATGCACGCTTTCAGGCCTCTGAGTCTATTTTCATGTCTGAAAGCTGCAGTCATCAGAATTAAACTTAATCTCAAATTGAGTGCTTGGGGGCCTAACAAGGACCCATGCGTCCTTGTTTCTGTGTGAGGGACTTTGGCGTCCGACACTGGGCTCTGCGCCTTGCTCCTCTGCCCCGGGGCCTTGGTGCCGGTCGCAGGCTGGAGCTCAGCCCTGGCCTCTGCCTTGGAAAGAGGAGCCTCCCTTCGCTGCGATTCACTGCGCAGCCGAAGCTGTGATCGCAGCAAGTGCGGACAGATGCATCCAAGCTACCTTCAGGCTGGCTAGTAGCACCTACGGTGAAGCTGCAGTGTCATAAGCCTAAGTCTGTGCATGTAAATACCTCAGTGCTGGCTAAGGCGAGGAGAGCGCGTGCCAGTTTTAGGTTCACTGACCGAGGTATTTAAGTGCCCTAAAGCTAACTCAGGTGTGTCTCTTCATGCCACATTCGTTGTGTGTCTACAGTCCTCCATCCCCTTCATTAAATATATGAAGTAGATATTTAACTCACCATGGAAAGAATGGAGGGAAAAAGGAGTAGGCAAGGGATTGAAATGTTTCTTGGAGATGAGTCAGAGCCGAATGTAAAAGAGGACAAGAAGGGATTTGCCAGCGGAGTCTGGGGGCTGGCTGACTTTGCGGAGAACCGAGGCCTCTGGTAGCATTCACTGCTAAGGAAGGCAGCGGGATTTTACCCGGTTGTTGCCCCCGCATTAAGCGCGCTGCTCCATCCTGGACGTCAGGTCCTGCCCAAAAGGCACCTAGTAGGTGCTGAACCTGTTTGTGTTTAACTGTCTCCCTTGCTCCATGAGAAAACCTCTCGGCTTCCTCTGAAGCTTCCTTGACCGGCATAATGCGAGCGCCTGATTTGGTCCTGTGGAGCTCCACGTGAAGCCGAAGGACATGGGGCAGCAACATGGGAAGGGGGAAACTACATGTGCCTGTTCAGCACTCGGGGGGCAGCACAGAAAAAGTGGTGGTTTCACCTCTATTTGGCCATTTGCCTCTATCTGGTCATGCTTGGCAAAGGTAGGCTTAACTGAACTGGGCCTTGGCAAGCATTGTCTTTACAGGCTTGGTAAAATAATGCTGAAATGGTCTCTGTTATATTCCCATTAAAAAGGCTGTATTTCTAACTGTATGGATAGTGCTTTGGCATTTTCTTGGAGAGGCATTACCTCTCCAAGCCAGAGCCACCCAATTAACTTTTGTGGTATACCCTGGGTAGTTTTGCAAAGCTCTGCTCTGTGGCAAGCAGCGCGCTGCCTCTAGCTCCATAGGGCCACCTAAATTGTACACACTGCCTTTGTGACTGGACCTGCAACACTATGCTCTTACTCTTTCCAGATACCCAGATATGTAAGGAAATAAGAGAGCTGGCAGAGGAGCACAGGGGACATGGCAAATCCGTCCTTGGCAAGAGTGGTGCAAAATTCATTTGTGGTCGGATCTAGACCAGCCTCTGTCATTAGAAGTAATGCTGATCTAGAGAATGGAAATTTGATGTGCAGATATGTATTTCAAGTTATTTTCCGGTTTTGCTTTTTTGGCTTGTTTCTTAAATGAAAATTCATTTAACTGGAGCATTATATCTACCTTTCAGTGACAGAAAGGTTTCCCTCATCAATGAAGTGAGTTACATTTTGAACCTGTTAAATTAGCTGTTGCTCTTTCCTGGTTGATAGATTTGATAGTTTCTGACTAAAAGAAGGAGTTAGAGATCAATAGCTGCAAACTGAAGAGGCAGGCCATAAAATAAATTCATTAAAAATACTTCTTAAACTAAGAGAGAAAGTGTGTAAAACTGCAGAACGCTTATTATGGTATCCCAGTATTGAAATTTATGTTTTTTGCAGGAAATATCTTTTCCTTTCAGTGTAATGCACTATCTAGAAAAGTTTATTTAAGGATACTTAAAAGCATTCAGTTGGTGTTTATATGCTAATAACTGATCCATAAATTCTTGGAACAACTGTCAGAGAAAACTTCATAAACATGACGTAGTTTAAGCTTTTAAAGCCTTGTATGATACTTGCCTAAATTCTGAGGGGGGAGGATGTGTGCTTGCTATCTCCTGCCCTTTGATGAGGCAAACAACAGATATATCTTTAAAAAGAAAAGAAAAAAAAAAGTAGCACCTCTCTGTATGCCCCAGAACAGGATTATTTTGAATTCCAAGGCGCTGCCTTTTGAGAACAAAGCAGATATGCAACATAAATTCCTGTCCTGTTATTTCTAGTACTTTTCCTCAGAGCTGTGTGCAGAATATGGTCTTAGTTGGTTGAAATGTAACCAAGTGGTGTCACTTTTACCCTTTGGTGGCCAGAGTGGAGTTGGAATAGCTTCAAGGAGTCTAGGCACTAGGTCAAGATATCATTGCGCTAGGTGTTATATGTATCTATGGCAGAGACCCAACTAAAACAGCCCTTCCCAAACAGCTTAGGAAGGGTGCCCCTCTTTTTAGAAGAAGTGTAAGTGGTCTGAAGACCTTTCTGCTTCACTGGGCTCAGAAGAGTTGTTCGAGATGTCCAAAACAGTATCCTGTTTCTCATCTCCTGGATGGCTGAAAACCTTTGAAATGTCATGCATGTTTGTGAATGGGTGGCTTTAATTTGCAATATGTTTAGTCTTCTGTAGTCTCAGAAGTGATTTAAATATTCATGGACTTGATTTAATCTTGGCCACCTGTAATATATACAGTGTATCTTAAAACATATACAGTAGATCTAAACCTCTGCCCCCGTTTGTTCCCCATCCCTAAGCTATGAAGTCATGCATGTTGCTAATTTGGAGCTGAAAGCCTAGGCCTGGGTTGGTTCAGCCCAGTTGGTTGTTGTGTGAGAGTTTTATAACGATGAGATGACAAACAGAGAAAATTGCATGCTTTTTTTTTTTTTTTTTTTTTTTTTTTAGCACTCTAAGTGTCAAGTTACCTTTGGAGCTATTGAAAACCTCATTTTTCATCAACACCTACTTACTGGAGATCTATGAAAAGCCTTTTATGTGTATGTTGAGTTTTACTCTTCATCGTATTCACTGTTTTCTTGAGGAGGTGCATTTTAAGCTTTGCCATGTTTTTTTTTCTGTCCAAGGGACCTGTTAAACCCAAGTTTTTAGTCAGTACTGCTTTGTTCTTCATCCTGCCAATGACATCTAATTTATTTCAGTGTATCTGGTGTGTCCACGTTCAATACAGGCATAGCTTCAGGGAAGAAGTATTTTTGGTTGTGAGATCAGATTTGTCTTTCTGATAGTTTAGTTTTTTTAACTTATAGCCAGATTTTTTTAAAGCTGGATTTAGATGCTTGAAGATCTAGATAGATGCTCAACAAGATGATCAAAAATGCCTGGCTGCCAAGCTCAAGGTTACACTTGGCTTCCACAGGTCACCTTTTTCTGAGAAAATAGGCTCTGAGTACAAAGGCGGTTTAGATAAGCTATTGCTAACACAGTTTGGTGTGTCTCAACTACGCTTTCTAGGAGAAGAGTGCACTGGATATTGCTTGACCAAAGGAGGAATCTTGCACTACTCCTTAGAAGAAACAATCCCTCCTTCCCAAAAAACCCTCTCTATGAAAACTTGGTAAGAATTTAGGAAATACAGTCCAGACAGTAGCAAGTAGGGCCCATTGCATGCTTTTGACTTGTGTTCTCAGGAGAAAACTAAGACGGAGAGGGACATTGGGCAATAACTTTGAAAGACTGTCATGTCAGTAGTGTGACACGGACTGCTCTGAACATTTTATCTCAAGATTCTCAAGATATATTTGGTAATGCCTGTGGCTGACTTTGCATTTTGCTGGCCCAGCTATGTAACCAAAACAAGGAATGTTTTGTACCCCACTGATTTTGTTAGTGCCTGTTGCACTGGAGAATTCACTGCTGTGCTTGCTGAAGAGCCCAACCGTGTGTCCGAACAATTTACTGCTCTTGCAAAAGTATGATTTATTGTTCCTTATTTTAAAAATTGTGCCTAATGTATTTGCCTGTAAGAGACGGTACAGATAGTTATGTCTTATATCAAGTAGGGTGCTCTCAGGATCTTTGTTTTTGTTGAGGAGCTCTGTTCCCTTTATAGATAAGAGAAAAAAATCTTGCAGTAAGATCTGAAACCCTCAGAGTCATACAAGTATCTCTGCATGTGCAGGTGTAGGTTTGATTATATATACTTTCAGTATTGATAGATATCTTTTCAAAGGCTGCAAGACATCTGTTTTGAAAAAAAATACTTTTTTTTTTTTAATATATCATTTCTTACAGTCACTGTGTGATGATAATGATTACATTTTTTCACATCCGGTGTGCTGCTCCATTAGCACTGTGTCCGTGTTGAACTTTGAGTTGCTCAGTAAGAGTTTAGCTGTTTTGTTCTATACCCGTTGACCAAGGACTGTTGCCTCCAATGAACTCGGATATTCCTACTAAGGGCTTAGGAATGCCACGGTGCCCAGGGGCGCCTGTTGCCAAATACCCAGAGCAGATCCATCTGTCTGGAAACTGGGAGAGCTCTCTCATGTTATGTTTGCTTGTTTTCCTCAGTTACTGGAGCTGACACTTGTAATTACTGTTTGACGAGCTTATCCTGGCTTCCCTAAGAAGCAGTGCTTTGGGGGCAGGAGCCTCTTAGTACGCAGGTCTACCATTCTGGATAATTTAAGAGTTGAGCCAAACTTTCACCTTAAAATTTGTCCAGCGTTGCTTTGGCCTGAATGGTGAGTCATCAGCACTTGGACCTGTCTTCTCCTATTCTCTCAGCTGCCAAAGGAGACCCCAGCATCCCCCAATGACTTAGGTCCTGCGAGAGCAGCCCCCGAGAGAGGGTGGGAAAGCCAGGACTGGGCTGGTGCAGCACAGCCGGAGCGGTCGGGGCTGCCGGGCTGCGTCACCCCGCTCATCCTCGCTGCACTGCGGTCATCATGGGGTGCCGCCAGCCCCGCTGTGCTCCAACTCCAGCTCTGCCAACGCCAGCTCGTCTCCAAAACCTTCGTAACACAACCCGAGCACCAGCCGGCCGGGCTTGGGGCGGCGGAGGAGGACATTGAGCTCCTGCTTGTTGTTGTTCTCCGGTTTCTGCCTGAGTTTAATTTGCAAATTCTCTTATTTCCAGCAGTGCTGCTAGGTTTTCCAAGGCAATCACAGAGCTTTGATGTAATCTGTGCTGGTATCTGCCAGATTGGTTTTCTGACCTATTTTGAATGTTGCAATTTGGAATTAATGTTACTTTCCTTTTCCAGTGGGTGGCAGTTGAGGCAAAGAGAAATGTTTATTTGCTTGGAAGTTTATAGTGATAAGGATTTAAGGAATGGGACGAGAAGCCAAGGTAGGCCAGAACTTCATGGCTTTTGCCTCTCCTTCTGCTGGATTCTCTTCGCTAATTACGTCTCCTGGCTGAGGAGAAGGACAAATCAGATGTGGACTTCTTGTGACCAAAATCTACTTGTAGTTTCAGTTGCATCTACTTTGTGTGTTTTGTTCTGTTGCTGATTTTCTTTGTTCTCCTAGTGGTTAGTAGCTGGGAGCCCAGTCTTTCCGTCCGTAGAGCTTCACCTCGGGTAAGCCTAATGGCCAACCTCCGAAGCAGGGGCGCCTAACCCTTTGCAGTTGCACGTTTGGCTTCTCAGATCTGTATTTAGATTTTGAACATGGTAAGTAGTAGCATTTATTGCCGTTTCTTGCTGAACTCAAGGCGGAAGAAAGTTCTGAACTGCGTTGCGTTAGGCGCTCGCTGTTTGCAGCGTGAGCGATGATGCAGCAGGCTCGGCCAGGCTGCCCTTGCAGTACGTGCTTGCTTTCGTCTGGACGCTCAGAGGCATTGCATGTGCTGCATCCCACTGCCTTTGTCACCAGAGCGCTCGGTACGTTCACAAAATAGTGTTTGTGACGAAACGAGCTTTTTTCTTTTTTTTGGCAAAGGTTCCTGTGTGGCTTTTGAAAGTGCTGCCAACCAGCAGGGAGGGGGATCCTTTCTCATTTTAATAAGCAAATCATGACCACAAGTATCCAATACTGATCCTTAGAAATGTACTATGTACTAAAACCCCGATACCTATTTCCCTGAAGTACTGAGTTGTGACCGAGAAGCTTTTTCACACACATTTCTTGCATGGAGTTAGTGTATAGCTTACTCACAGCCGAGTTTCAAGTATTTATTATTAAAATACCGTTCTAGATTCCAAGTGCTGCTTGACTAAAGTACACATTAGTGCATTTAGTGAATATATAATTAGAAGTAAAGCATAGGCAAAATACATATTTAGTCAATATAAATATATATTTTAATGTGAAAATTAATACTTTTCTGCATCTATTATAAATTAGATTAAATCTATTTGAAAAAAATTCTGGATGAAGTATGTATGTCAAAGCTGAAACCAAAAGTCAGGTTGGGAATTGTGCTTGGATGGAGGAGCATAATTTGATTTAATTTAGGAATAACTACGTTTCTTTTTTTTTTTCTTTCCAAGTTATTAAAATTATGATAGTGCCTTCCAGCACTTTCCATTGCTTTACACATTGGGTAAATACTTAATTCCACATAAAAACCTGGAGAAGTCTTTTATTTTTATGAATAATTCTTTTTCTAGGAGGAACTGGCAGTCCTTCTTCTGTAATATTTGATTATAGCGAATTTACCAATGAATCTCTGTCATCTTCCAGCACAAAATGAGATTATACAGGTATTTGACGAAGCTAGTTAAATTGGATAATTATTATAAATACATTTCAACAGCTTTACCTTGCCCAAATTGAGTGAGCTTATCTCAGCTAAACCTTGTCTAAGCGTGTGTGGCACTCCACTTGAAGCCAGTTTTAACATTGATGCAGTCAAACACAAAAGCTTGTGCTAACACAGTCATTATAAGTAGTTATACGCAGATTTGTCCCTTCCATGGATACAAAACTCTGCTGCTGTTGGACCAAAGTTCAGCCTGATCGACAGATGAAAATTGTAAAATCCTTTAGGACTCTAAGGGGGAAAATATCCAGGAAGGAATCTTTCTACCCCTCCTGGCCCCATCAAAGAAATTAGGAGAAATTACAGCAGAGCATCCAGGAGCTGAGCTTCATCTACGTGATACCAAAACTGATTCTGCTTATCAGCAGTACTCTCTGGTTGACCGAAAATGGAAATCTTGTTTTTTAAGCTAAAAATACTCTGAAAGCCGTGACATAGCGGGTATTCAGTTTTGTGAAAGAGACACAGTCAGACAGAAAATGGCTCTTTTCCTTTTCCTGCAAGGCTTTATAACTGCTACAATATCTGTGATGTCTGTAGTGTAAGTCAGTCAGTGGGGAAGAAAACCCATTTATTTATTTCCAGTTCTGTAACTTTGTAAGGCCTGTCAGTTACCCAGTTGTTAGATCGCCATTTACTGGAAAAAAAGTGGTGTACACCTCCATGGAAACTCAGGAAAAGCCTCTAAATCCTTTTAAAAGGTTTTGATACGCACACACACATACGTATGGTAATGGCATACTTGGATTCTTGATTTTTTTTATTTTCTCGAAGGCTTGATGCTATCAACAAACAAGTGGAGGCTAGGGAAGGCTTTGTGTGTTGTTTCTAGTCTAGATAAAAAAAAATCTCTACTTGTATTACATTTCTGGTCTTTTTTTTTCCATAAGTCTGATTTCCTTACTACTTCTACTTGGTGCTGCTTTCCAGTAAGTAAGTTAATCCTAATACTAAAAAAAATTTTTGAGTGAGCTTAGCAGAGGGGTGTTTTGTTTGTTTGCTTTAAACAAACCATGGAGGCTATACGGTTCTGGTTTGAATTAAGAGCTCTCCAGGCTAGGTTATATGCTTGACCGTTTGCAGACACTGTGCTGAGGCAGTAGTATGAGCATCCAAACTCTGCAGAGGAAAGAGCCATATTTGAGAGTTTTATCTTCTTAAAAGCACAAATAAAGACGTTGGATTCATGTAATCAAAAATGTTTCCTATAGGTAGGTGTCCTAGGCAGACAGAGGATGGGAAAATGTATCCTTATTCCATTGCCTTCAGTTTTGCCTTTCTAATAGCATCCTATTGCCTAATGAGCAAAAGTTAAAGTAGGTCCAACTTAAAAACATGCCTATTTCTCCATGCTTTTGTCGTTTTTTCCATGGTCCACTAGTACTTAACTGGAGCTCCAGTTGCAGTGAGTAGATGAAGAAGAGTGTGCTTAGGCTCTTCTGATCAGGGTCTTATTTTGGAAAGCCCCCTTGGATCATTTCCGCCTCCAGCCTTGCACAGCCGGGGCCTCTCTCTGTCGGAAACCTGAGCAATCTCTGTGTAATTAGCATTGCTCAGGTCTGTGTCAGGGCTGGAACAAGGAGGAGGTAAATGTTTCTGCCAAAATCTCAGGGAAAGACAAACAGTCTTGAGACTTTGTGGGTTTTCTGGCGCAATCTCTGGGACTTTTTGCTGCTTTATGATGTATTATGAAGTTCCCGAGAAACTTTTTTTCCCTTGCAGTTGCACTTTACATCAAGAATTCACATCTTGTATACCCGTGCAGGTGTGTTGGTAAGAGGAAAATGAGAGCAGTAACTGAGATAGAGGTTTTCAGTCATTTTGGGGAAGAAGCAGGAAAAGGATGTTTGGGAATTTTTTTTTTTCCATTTTATTTCATCCTTCTGCAGATTCCAGTTAGACACTTGCTTGGTATCGCTTGGACCCCTGCTCTGATAGCCTGAGTGCTTCTCTCTGCTGGGAGCCACCATCACAAACCAGATTAGCAACTTCACGTCATCCTCATATTTACCTGAGCTTGTGGTTGGTTGAGCTTGCAAGTCTTTGCTCTCAGCTCAGCAGCATTTCTCCTTTCACAACTTCTGAGTGCTCGTTCTGGTAAACTGAAAAACTGGAAGGCAAGTTCTAGGTATCGGTGAAGAGAAGCCTTGCCCCTCAGAGAGGAGGAGAAGAATACGTGGTTGTGGGCAGTCCCTGCTGTGTGTCTGGTGGAGCCCCAGGCTGGAGTCACAGGTTGTACGTAGATCAGAGAATTGTGTGTTTGGGATTCTTGTGATGTGTTAGCCTGGTCTGTTCAGCAGGCTTCATCTGCAGCAGTGTTTTTTGTTAATCTTTTCTGAATGTTCCCTTGCTGTATAGAGTTAGCACCCTTGTAATTTGTGTTCGCAACCTGGGTTGGGTAGCTGGAGATGCAGGGAGTAGGCTAAAGAATAAGATCCTTTGCACCACGTGTCCGTAGTTGCATCTTCCCACAAGCTCAGACGCTAGAATTGTTTTCTTTTTTGCAAATGTGTAGCAAAATGTGACATCAGATGCAGAGGACATTCATAAATATGCCAGTGGTGAAAATGAACATTTTTTATACCTGAGTGACAAGAACAGCTACAAGTGGGTAATTATGTTCCTAACAAGCAATGTATGAGGAAGGAGTAAGCTGGTTGCTTCCAGTCCTTTTATGTGGGTCCTAGGATCTAGAGGCTAGTTGACTTTGACAGTAGATAAATGCATTTCTGAGCTGGCTTCCAAGTCATTTATGTATTGAAGTTGTCCAAGTAAGCCCTGAGCTGGCGTTTTGGAGCACAGCATTTGCAATCTGGGCAGGCTGTGTGTTTTCAGGTGCTGTTAACTACTAAAAAGAATGTAAGCTCTGGCTTTGAAACAGTTTTTAAAGTGTTTGGTTGTGTGTTCCTACTGTGCAAAACAAAACATTGCATCCTTTATAGGTCAGCAGAAAGGGCCGAACCGGTAGCAGGAATATGGCCAGCGTGTTACTTCCCCGGCACTGCAGCAGGGTAAGGGGCATGCAGCAGCATGGATGGGAGATCAGGGGGCCTGAGAGAGGGTCACAGGTGAATTTTGTCCTGTTAGTAACACCCAGTCCTAATAGTACTAGAAGTAAGTAACCCAGAAGGCAAAGCAAAATGCTATTTTACTTTGTAGCCCAAACAAAAGCCAGAAACCTCTGTACTAACGCTTTGCCTCAGAGCCATTTTCTGTTGCAAAGACAACCAAATTTATCTATTGTTGTTATGCTTTGGCTTGCCTACACATACTCAAATACCATATAGCCCAGCATACCAGGAAAGAGCTAGATAATAACATGAGTAGTTGGACTTGAGTTCACCAGTCTTTGAACAATATTTGAGTAAATCACATTGAAAACAGTTAAACCTGTTTTTCAGATAGTGTAGAGGTGCTCACTAAGATCTCAATATGGGTGTATTTTAGCTGATGTAGTAGTACCATCATTGGCATAGACATAATAAACTCTCGTGCTCATACTCCATGCTGCAAGCTTCTCCGTTTCAAGAATGAGGTTTCCCTGGTTTTAGCCAGACAGCCTGTTTGATTTCAGTGGGTCTTTCTTCTTGACGAAGCGCTAATGTTTTTGTTCCTTCTGTTGCAGTTGCTTTGACCAGCAGCATTGCACCTGATAAGGGTTGTATGTCAAAAGGAAAAACCCTTTGCTGTTAAGATTAAAGAGCAAAAAGAGAACTAAAAAGAGCAAAACACAATTTTGATACCGTTTTCATAAGGGACTAGTCTGCAGACCTCTGGACTCTCAAATTTGATACTTCTTCAGATCTGATTTTCAGGTAACATATGTGCACATCAATCTTAAAGATACTATTTCACAGAATTGTTTCAAACCCTTCTTTCATTTCCTTTTTTTATTCCTGCGTGCTGTTTTCTTATACTATGGCTTTTATTCCTGTGCTTTGCTGAAGAGCCAGCTCCAGAACTTTAGTTCAATACTTCTGTCTTTAAATGACTTTCCATACAAAGATTTGCACTGAAACCTTAAATCAAGAAACCCAAAACAGCTTTGTTTTCCTGTTGCCCAGGAAAACAAAGCTCTTTTTTTTTGATCAAAGTTCTCCCTCTTTTTGATCCTTGGTTTCTGTGACACATAGGACACCTAAATAGCAAACAGTCAAAAAATGATTTTAAGAAACTTTACTGAGTTACTTTGGCTTCCCCCCCCCCCCGCTTGAGACTGATGGTAATTCAGCCTGGGTGTATGATACAGGCACACACTGTGCGCGTGCTTTATTTCTTTCCTGCACACACTGTGTTCCTAAGAAACTTAACATTTCCACAGAGAGGCCATTACTAAAACAAAGAACCAATTCCAATGGAAATACTAGCAGGAAGCAGTACACTGCAATTTAAGGAATTTCTGAGATCAGTCATTAAGTATGTCATCTTGCTGTATCTTTAATTTGCTATATAGGAACTGCTGGTTGCACAGGTGTCCTAACTGGAGAAAATCCAAGTTTGCAGTCTTTAAAGATTTATCTTTAATTTTAGTATCTAATTTATTCAGGAATGGCTGATATAACTCTGGAAAATAAACCTGATGTGGCAAAATGTTATCTTTTGCCCCAAATTAAATCTCTCTGGAAGCTTGAAAGCATGGAGATCTGGGAGGTGGGGGTGTTATCTGTTTGGGATTTTTGTTTTGCTTTGTTTTTATTTACTTTTTTTATTCTGAACAGACTCTGTGGTGTGCTATTGTAAAGTCCCTCTGCAGTTTGGAATTGGATATTTCCAGAATGTGTCACAATAATTGGTTTGTTTGCATGAATCCCTTCAAAAGAGCAACTTAATTGCCGAAGTTTTATATTAACCTGCCCAAGTGATGTGTGTTCAATAGCTAATAGCACAGGAGGTATCATGGTGAGCCAGCATGCTGAAGCTGCCGATATACTGAGTTTTTTCCTTTTCAGCATGCTTTGTAAAGTCAACAGAGATATGGATATATGGAATAAAATTCTGAACAACTGTATTACAATTGAACAGTTCTGCAAATGTGTAAGGTTCCTTACTTTGCATTGGTCACAGCTGAAATTTATTTATGGAAATAAATGAAAAGAACTGATATTATGACTGTGCAAAGTGTAAGGATGCACCAATAAAGAGGCGTATTCCTATAACACCCCAACTTAAGCTTTGGTTCTCTCTCAGTCCTTCATAGCTGGACTTTTCTGTGCTTGAAAGGGTCCTTGTCTCTTCTTGCCATTGATATACAGGGCTGAGGTTTTCCTGCTGAAGGAAAAACTGGCCAGACTCAACATGCCTTTTCTAATAAAGCTCACGGAGCAGAATGCCATCCTGGAAAACATAACAGATTGGGTTTTATTCAGCTGATGTGTGCTGGACCTTTAACATGCTCTCGTTTATCTCTCGCTCACAGAAGCGCTCTACAATAGCAACCATTTAATCTTTTTTAGATGATAAAGCCTTTGTTATGACTCCAGAGTTTGATAGCTGAAACTTTACCCTGCACTTTGAACTTTTTGTTGTTGTTGTTATAAGGGTATTTTTTCCAGTGCCTGTGGAAACATTCAAATCCCTGACCATCCTCGGGGGATAACATAACTTTTTATGGAATCAAATAGAAAAAGGTCTCTGTTAGAGTAGTGCAAGCATAGCCATAACATACTTTACTTCCTTTTGCGAGGATATCTAATATCTGTTGCTGCCTCCTAACTCCTCTCTGCAACCCTTCTGAGCTGAGGCCTAGGGCATGCTCAGCAGGAATTCCTTTCGCACTGGGGAACCCAAGATTTATGGGGCACAGAGACACCATGAAGAAAAATCAGCAGTTTTGCAATGAATGGAAAGATACATATTTAATGTTTCAGTTCTCTGTTCATGGTTACAAGTGTAAAGATGCCATTAGAATATCAGTTTCTTAAATAATGCATATCCTTATAGTAAGTGCCTGAGGATATATTTCCCAGGCCAGCAGTGCTGCATGTTGTATTTGGTTTATACCAGTGAGGTTTGCTTTGCGATTTTCAGTTAGGAAAAGCACTTGGGAACCCTTGTGCAGATTCTTGGGTACCATTCAATCTTGTATCCTGCAGATCGGATTGATATAAAACAGCAAAAATATGACACCGTTGTCTTTATTGCGCCCTGGCTTACATTTTGGCTGGCCCCTCTAATATGTTCCTAATGTCCTGATCCAAGGCAGAGTTTTAATAATTTTGCATTCTGCCTCAGAGGTGGCTCTTTCTGTGGCTGATCAAAAGATTTCTGATGCTGTTACATACAAAACGTAAAGGTTCCTATTTTGTTTACCCTCCTACTTGCTTTCTGTTGTTCTTATTCCGATTATTCTTTTAGTTTGAGATATTTGGTACAATAAAGTTACAGCAGTTGCATGAAGCTCGTGTCACTTTGGCAAGAAACATATGTACTGTTTGAAATAATTGGTGTTGACTTCAGCATGAGTGCTCAAGGGACGAGGATCATGCAGTCCAGCTTGATTGCCGTTCCCATTAGAATGCGGGACGCTCACCACCCTCAGCTGTGCCCAGTTTACCTGGAAAAGCAGGAAAAGTTTTGAAGCTATGGGCCTCATTTATGTGGATTCTTCTTGGTTTCACCGAGTTGTGAGTTCCTTGCACCTAAAGGGTTCCCTGCGACTTAAATTCATTGCAGCCTGTGTCTTAAAAGTTGTAGGCGATCAAAACCAAAACTTATATGTCTGGGAAGATGCTACCGAAGGAAAAAACAGAAAAAGAGAAGTAAACAGTGAGTCTTCAAACTTTGTATTGTGTTGTCACTGGAATTACATTAATAGAGTTGAAGTCTTGTAGTTGGGCTGCACCAGAAACAGGGTCTGGTTTAGGAAGGGTAAACTGTCGGGCTGGGCTTCCTGAGAAGGACAAACCTTGTGACTCGTTGGGTTAGTGCGTTTACCACTTACTACCTTGTGTATTCAAGGAAAAAGCAAAGATAATCTGATGATGGTGTGACTGTTTCTGTGTTGCCTAAATGTAGTTATAGCCAAGACTTGGAGAAGACGGAACAAAATCCTTGCCAGGTAGGAAGGACAGGTATGATGGGTGAGTACTCTTGGCACACAGACAATTCCAGTTATTATGCAGCTATCTGAAGCGGCAAGCCTCCAGCTTTCCACGTATAAAGGAAAATAATTGCCTGACGAAGTCCCTGGGATCAAGGCATACGATACGATAGAAACTGTGTCCTTCTGTCCTTTGATAGAAACAGGGCCTTTTATTTTGTGGCAGGTAGGAAAGCCCCCCTGGGCCAAACCTGTGGCTGATTCCAGACACTGGATGTGTATTGGTTACCTCTCCCACTGCTCCCTAGAAAAAAGAGTTCATAAAGTGCTGGGAAATGCCCAAAGGAAGATTAATATGTAAACTACAACTGGGCCAGCCTCTGAATATTTCAATGGTGCAGTCTCTTATTATGAGTTAGCTTCCTTCCTTAGTGCATAAAGGCTGGTGCTAGCTGGGCATTTGTTGTTGTTGTTGTTGTCCTTTAATTTTGTAGGAATTCTGCCTTAGTTTTATTTTTCTCCGTTGAAACTGCTCTGAAGATGGAATGAGTTATTTCCTTGTCTTCTCTATCGCACTTGTGATTATTGTGACTCAGAGTTTTGTAAAGAAGTTTCACAATGCCAGGAAGAGATGGAATTATCCTCATTTAAAGGCAGGCAACTGTTATAGGAAAAGTAAGATTCTCATCTCTTTTTTGATACCTAGTCTGCTGTTTTGTTTTTACCTATACCTGCCTCTTCAGAGCACATCCCAGATGATTTCTTAGTCCTGTCCTCAGAAACAGCTGAGATGTTTTGGCTGAAACTTTAAAAACAGCCCTGTCCCCTTGAGGCAAAACACCAGTCCGAAACTTCAACGTGGTGATTAAAATTAGACGTAGTTGTAAATAACTGAAAACAAGTCTACTAATCTACTAATCAGAGGCGCTAAGCAACTTTGATGGAGTTCCCTAGCAGTCATACCTATAATATTTGAGCAGTCATAGGCTATTATTACTATTTTGAATTAATTAGTTGGGCAGGAGATGTTTTAACCTAATCTGTAATTATATATATAAAGTGTTCAGAACATGTGAATGCTCTATTAACAACTTCTGCACTGTAATATCTTTTTACTGTCTCATCATTCAGAAATGTATTTTTAAAGGGAGAGAAGCAGTCTGCAAGAACTATATGCTTGCATAGGTTAAATTCTATGTATTCTCATAGATTTCTATCTATTTGGTGCCACACTGAAATATTACATGATATTAAAGTAAGACTTGTGAAATGGGCAGGATCAAGTGTCAGCTACCAGAAAAGTTGCTCAGTGTTTTCTCAGAAAGTGCCGTCCCTCCGTTTCCTGCCAAAAGAGGAACTATCATTTGGAAATGAGCCAGAGATTCATGTAATGAAATATCGTAGCCCAAGTAATGATCAGCACCAAGGGGAAGATTCAAAAATCAGGTCATACCTGGTTTGCTACTTTTTTTGTTGTTGCTTCTTCTGAAGGAAAAAAAAAAAAAGCATATCCCCTTGCTGCCATGCCTCAAAAAAGGTGCAGAAAAAAATGGCAATTCTTGAAACAGAGGATTTATGGAAGGAAATGCACAGCTGAAGGAGCTGCTGCTGTAATTAGCTTGTCCATGCTGAGTTCTTGCATGACCAAGAGACAACAAAAGTAACTGGAATGATTTTTAGCTCTGTCCATGATGTTTCTGATGTTCTCCACAAAAACCCTGAATGTTACTGAGTTTGATTCTAACAACTTTTCTTCCAGAAATATGTTTTTCATGGGCCCAGCATTGTGAGACATCAAAATGCTCCCCCCCCCAATATAATCCTGCTCTTGCCTTAGCAAATGGCACGCTTTTCCATGGGAATGCTGTGAATCTTTGAATCGTTTATTTTAAAAAATCTAGTCCTTATGGGTTACATATAAAATGCATTCAGCATAAAGCTAAGGTCAGCTGAAGCGTGTTAAATCAGCTTCAAACTCCAGACGTGTCAAGTCTTTCTAGAAGTCTTTGGTCCACAGCAAAAGGGATCTGTTGGTTTGATTCTTTGCTACCTAGAAGAGCTTCTAGAAGCAACGGATGGAGGTTTTGGAGCTGGAGAGAAGACCCTGGACTGCATGGCTGGGACGGGTGGAATCCGATGAACAGCCCTTTGCAGCCAGGAAGATAAGCGATGATGGGTAAAGATGAACTTCTGCACTCGTGCCTTTGGACAAAGATGAAGAACAAAACAGACAACATACTTCCTCTATTTCTGTAGCTGCCAGGCTTGAAGGCTGCACTGTTGGTAGTTGCCTGGGGCAGCAGGCTGCTAGGGGTGTTAGCATCGACATGGTTTTGGTGCCTACAGAGCCTGCATCAGAGCACTGTGGAGTTGGCCTGATTACAAGGTATATGGGATCGCAGTAGCTGTCCTGATCTTCTCTTATTCTACTGGTGGTATAACAGATCAGACATATGTTTTGGCATACACCTCCTCCTAAGAGGGCATATATGTCTTTAGGAGCTGCAGGGAGGCTGCTAATGGTGGTCCTTGGACTGCATCCTGAAAGGGATGTCACCACCTCCGAGAAGCAGGAGAAATGAAGTTAGTGATATCTTACGGTCAAATCACTTACACATGTGATATTTATTCCCTTAAATTGTTGAGTGTTTGAATGCTGAGTTGTAGCACAAGGATTTTTTCTTTTCCAGACTTAGTGGCCTAGGTCTTGGAACTAGGAATTATCAGGTGAATATTTTCAGTATCGTATGAATCCACTCATGATGTTGTTCTTCTCTGTTCTCTGTTATGTTTTCCTAATAAACTGCATGTTCCCATGTACTCCACTGGCTTGCTTGGGTGGGAATATTTTTCTCTGTTTTGCCAAATGGGGTGGTTAAACCAAGAAATGATAGGGGCTGTATGAAGCGTGATGGCAGGAAAATAATTTTCTAAAGTTCTTTTTCCACTTGGTACTTCCATACTCCATCAGTTATTAGATTTAGCTATTTTTACTTAGGATTATTTATTGTGAAGGTACTGGTAGAGGAAGCTGGGGGTTTTGAGTGATAGCAGCTTTATAGAGGAAATAGGTTTTATGTAACATTGTGCATGGTATAAATTAGGGACTTGTCAATTAAGGTGCTATTAACACCTACATCAAGCCTGGCATGTATTCTTGGCATCCAAAAATAACATGCGGTTACGTTTATGTGCTTTTTAGATATTCAGAAAAATCTTCCTTTTGGTTCCAACATCCAGCCACCCACCAAGCCCGCATACAGCTCATTTCAATTGCTCTAGGCTTCGTAGGACATTTTTCATGATCTTTCTTAGGAAACATATAGAGCCTCAGTAGTTCCCAGCAATAGTACTACAAAGTGCTTTTCATGGACTTGCTATTAAAATCTATGAAAGGTATTGAAGAGGGCACAGCATGTGCATTCAGTATGATACCATCTTAAAAATAATATTACAGTAATTCTTGGTATTTATGTTGGCTGCTATAGAGTTTTAAATAATCCTTAAGGTATGGAATTGGCTCTAAATAGCCTAAGAGCTCTTTACTTGGTAGAAAAAATTTTATTTTTGCCATAATCACAAAGTCCCTTCTGGTTTTCAGGTCAGTTGGAACAAACTTGTTCCAGGGCCCTTGAAAGGAACAGCTTTTGCAAAACAAGTCTATTATTCTTGTTTATAATTTTATAAGTATGTAGCTCAAAGGTGAGTAGACATTCTCCAAACTGCTTGAGATGCTGCTTGGGAATTCAGACCAGTTGTTTTCAACTCGTTCTTAGCTCAAAGTTTGCTGATTTTGTTTCAGATCTGAAAAAGGGCTTGTGCATCCGGAAGCTTTTTTGCTTTTTTTTTCTTTTAATAAGTACATCTAGTTAGTGATTACCTGTCCCTACAATTGTAACCCGTGCTTAGTCAGCACTCTCGGTCCCTGGCTCACGAGTAAGGAAGGAAGGCGGGAGTTTCCCCAAAAATGACTAATCCCCGGGGGGAATGCTCTTACTCCTCCCGCCTCTCTGATCGTGGGAGCAGACTAACTAACCTGCCTGCGTAATGGAGCTTCCCAAAGTTGCTGAAAGATTGTTGATTCCCCTTTCCGTAGGAAACGGGATGAAGGTTTCTGAATGTGGATCCAGTAACTCATCCATAGGAAACGGGATGAAAGTTGCTGAATGTGGATCCAGTAACTCGCTGTGGCAAGGAGTTAGGAACCTGCAACTGGCCCTTCTGGTGTCTCTCTAAAAGTATTGCGTTGACTTTGTGACTATTTCCTTGTGTCATTCTTGTTTGGCTTCTTTGAGGACCTAAAGGGAGAAGAAATGTAACTCTGTCTTCTGCCTTGCTTCTGCACTGTACTTGGAGAATCTCACTGCTTTCCAGGAATATCTTCATAGTCATAGATGATGATTCCTGTCCCTGGAAGCAGATTTAAAGAAAATGAAAAAGCACCTGCTTCCCTGGTCTGGCCTCTTTTTCCATGTTAGTGTATTGGGAAGGGGAACGCTTCCCTGGGGTTGTAGGGAGAGCGGAGCTGATTGCTGCATAGCACGTAGAAGGTGTATTTTGCCAAGAGCCCTGAAATATTTGTTAAGAAGAAAAACAAACCTAAAACAGTATTTGCTCTTCTGTAGGCAAGAGCTTTATTGTACTCGCTTGTCCTAAGTTTTCAACACGGTGTTGGAAGGTGTAAACAGTGACTGCAGAAACATTTCTACCCTAGAACTGGGTGTTTGGCTCTCCTGAGCTGCATTTGTATCCTGCAACAGTACAAGATGCTTAAAATGCTTTTATTCCCCTTCTTTGTTCATAAGACTCGCAATAAAACTCTGGAACCTCTCAAATCTGCTTTTAAGTTGGGCAGAGGATCCATTTCTTGGGCAGTACCTAAACTGTGCATCATTGCTACAGAACTGTACTGTATACTTGTGGTATTTGAGTCCTTCAGAGGTAAAGACCTTGGGAAATTTTAACAAAGTCTGGAATAACTAAGGATTTAAACTCTTGCAATCCCTAATGACCTAATGTATAGAGGTCTAATTATGTTTATCTATTTGGCACTGATCCTTTTAGTTAATCTGTCATGCGTTTTGAGAAAGGTCAGTATACATATATGACTAACACATTGTGTTAGTGGGACCTTTGAGAATATGGCTGGATTTTTTTTTTTTTTAAGGAGCCGTTTTCAATTTCTTTCAATTTGCTTGTGCTAGTTAGGCATTTTCTGTCTATCTTTGCTCCATTTTAAAGGAATGCAATTGCTGGAAAAATGCATTAAGACTATTTGCAATGACAGGAAAGAATCTATAGTCATTATTTTGACCTATTTCTTTCTTGAAAAATATTTGCTTTCTTTTCTGTGTATTCTTTTGCCCTAGAATGAAGGGCAGGACAGATGCAGTCATTGTTTGCAATTTTTTTCCACCCCACTATAAACCAAAATACTAAAAAAAAATTAGGGGAATAGTTGCATAAAACTACTGAGCAAATACAAGCGTGTATGAAGTACAGTATTTCCATCAGTAATAGTTAAAGCCTTTTTCTCCATTTCACTTATACAATAGATGCAGATGTTCGGTTTTCCCTTTGGTCCAGGGAGCTATTAAACATGTTTGCATATGTTTGGTAGTTGAACATGTTCAAAAATTCAATATAATCTCAAGGAATATATGTTGAATATCAGGAACGTCTTAATGTTCTTATGTTTTATTCCAACTTTTTAAAACTGAAAAAACTCTAGACCTTCAGTAGGACAAAGCATTAGTGTGGGCAGATAATTATGAAGTGAGCCTTCTGCCTCAGCATTTCTGACCTTGGTGCACGTGATACACACTTGCGTATTTTACCAATAGGCAGTATTTTCGGTACGCGTCTTAGATGAGCTCAGGGCAGCTATAGCAACAAGAGAATCACATGAGGTTCTTCTTCCCCTGTCACATCTCATCAGATGAATTTTAAGCTCCGTTTTTTATAGTTCTGGTGTTTTCTGTCAGAAATACGTTTCATAGCTTTATTTTTAGAGTGGAATTTAATTTTAGAACAGCTAAGAAAACTCTTAACTACTAATGCTCTGATTAGAAAAGTGTATCTTGGACAAGGAGATGTTACGCGAGCATAAATATCACCTTTGCAAAAGTGCTTTTTTTCATTAAAGCTTTTTACATCACCAGCACATACACTTGTCAACCTAGCCATGTTGCAGGTCAGAGTAAATGTTTATTTTTTAGCATGTTCCCACAGACACTGAGTGGGGTTGTGCATGGAAAGCTGGCAATCGCAGCTTTCCGTTGCCCTTTCCCACAGAGTTTGGTTTCACTGGAGCAAAGTTTAGTTCCCTTTTGTTTACTCAGTACAGGAGATTCTCAAATTATTCCCGACGCGAACCAGCTTTGCCTAAGCGGCAGCTTGCAGGCAGCTAGCTACCCGCTTTGAGCTGTGCGAATCGCCTCCCAGGCCTGGTTCCCCAGCATGTCTGTGGGCACGAGAGTAATTGCTAACATGGAAGAGCACTATTAGAACGGTATTTATGTACTTGAAGTGGCCTAGTGCAAGCAAACCTCCAGAGCCGTGGGGGAAAGCCAGCATCCTGCGGCCTGGGGACCACTGCACGCTGCAAACCACATGGCAGAGAGGAGTCTTTTGGGGTAAGTTGTGCTGATGATGTGGCCGCTTGTGAATGGCGGGAGAACCTCCAAGGAGAGCAGGAATCAAGGCAGTAGGGACAGAGCTAAATGCCCAAATGGAGGGAAGACCAGGAGGCAGCAGAACTGGGCAGACCACCGAGCCCAGGTCTACTCAAATTACACCGTGCAGAAGCAGTGTCCTGCTCTGCTGCCTGGGGTCACAGTCTTCCCCTGCACAGAGTTAAGGAAAGGATCTTCTTTACATGGTTGTGGAATAACTGGGATACAGTTTGGGTGGGAACATTTCATTTGGAAACATTAAGACCAATTTGATTCCTGTGTGCTTCACAGACCCTCACTTGCTTTCCTCCCATTACCCTTCCTGTCCTTTTAAGAGTACGATAGCACTGCAAAGTTTGGGAAGAGCACTGTATGTGCGATGAGGAGGGTAAAGGGATGCTTGTAAGGGTATTTAAGCAAAACCGATATCAACGGAAGGAAGAAGAGCTTTTTTGCTCAACTGGATGAGTCTGACCTGAGATGTAAGAGAACAAATGGGTTTAAGCCTTCAGTGTTTTAACTGTGAATAGCACAAGCAAAGAGGTGAAAAATCCTTGCATAATCGGTGAAATCAGTTGAGAAGGCAGAGCGCAATGTGCACTGGGATCGGGGTGCTGACACTAGACACCTTATTATTCAAGTTCTGAAAATGCAAAGCACAGAAAACGCAGAAACATCACTTTCCCTTGCACCCTCCAGGGCTCTAGTGCTCAGCCAGATGGCAGGATACAGCCCATTGCCTTAGCTGTGCCTTGGTTGGCAGCTGGTTGGTTTTCCTCTCGAGTTTTTTCTGTGTCAGTAGTGACCATCCCTCATCCTTTTTAACTTAAATATCTAACAAAAATGACACATTTTAATGGTACTATTCCTAGCCGTGGCATGATGCAGCAGACAGTATCTGATATCAGTTTGTGATTTAATAAGAAATATAAAAGATGCCTGTTGCAATTATCAGAAAGGAATGCTTTTATCACATTTACAGCAGAAAAGATGGAAATACTTGGAAGTTTCTTGGAAAGTAACCAAGCTTTTAATTCATTTATCCGTTCATTGAAGGATGAAATGATAGGACAAATGAGCTGGAGAAGCTTGTCTGTAGCAAAGCCATTAAATACTCTGTTGCTCCCAAGGGCTGACTGGGACATGGGAGCAGAACTGCAGTCAAAGAGTTTGTGTTCAGTTACTTTTCTGGATAATCTACAGGTGCTCTTGCAAGTGAGTTGCATACGTCTTTCTGTTCTGCAAATAAGTTTTATACAAATACTGAAGTTTATGTTTTCTTTTTCAGTACCTTAGTGCAGGGACCCAATAAAGTAACAAAACGGATCCTGACTTGCAGTACTGTCAAGTGAAGTTCTTGGGTACACGGTGTTTAATATTTCTCTGTGTGTGTATGTACATATGAATATGTATGTGCATATGTGTACCAATATAAAGTGTTTTCCGTACACAAACCAAACATCTCATTTTTAAATGGTTCCCCAGTTTTAAATAGAGTAAGCCCTGGAGCACAAGCTGGAAGAAGTTACGAAAGACCGTAGCATCTGATAATTTGCTCTGCGCCCACTCTCCAAATGTTTGGGTCTTTGGCTTTCTAGTAGTAGGAGCAACATTTCCAGAAAGTGGCCAGAGGGAATTCTTGACAGCACCCAGGCCTCAAGATTTCTTACTCTCTCAAAACTCAAAATAGTTGAGCATGTATTGCAACGGTTATCTCTACAGCCAAGGTTCTGGCTCATCTGAAGCGCCACGATTTTTTCTTTAGCTTATTCTTCTTTATTTATTGCATTTGGCCTCAGATATGTCAGTACTTAAGGGTTTTCTTCCCAGTAAGGGTATTAAAATGATGCTTTTTATTTATTTAGTGGGAGATCATTTAATGTGGCTATTAGCAGACACATATCAGAGTACTTAAATAAAGGCAGCATCCCTGCCATCACAGTGTGGGGGGGTTTGTATGTTTAAACCACAGAATTCAAGAAAAGGTCAAGAATAAAGGGTTACTCTTAACTTCTTCTCCAGTGGATTAAAGAGCAAAGAATTAAAAGTGGTATTAAATAATACATCTCACCCTGAGTTTATCTTACAAATTGCACTGTGAGCTCAGTGCTTCCTTTAAATAAATCAAATCTCTGTTAACTTCCCTTTACGCTTTAATTCAACTTGCTGCTAATGAGCTGTGTCCATTTCTTCTAAATTTTGTGTATGTATTTTGGCTGGGAGTTACAGGGCTACTGCAGAGATTTAAATGTTCATTTCCCCTAGAAAAGGATTTGGGAGCGGGCAGGGAGTAAAAAGCGTTTGTTGCTCTGTTTTCCTGGCTGGCTTTGGAAATCTCAGCCTGAGCTTGGAAATTAAAGCAGGGACAAATGCTTTTAATTAGATATAAATTTCAGTTACGTTCACTTCTTTCCGATTTTCCTTTTCAGTCCCTGTAGCCATTCATTATTTAGCACCATCATATACATCCATCGCTGTCATTTAGTTGCACTTATTTCACCTTTTTATTACCAAGGTGAGACATGCTTTCACAGTCAGCAATGCCTGGTGTCCTTCCATAGCTTCTCTGTTTATTTTCAGTTATTAAACCATTGAGAAAGTCTTCATTTATTTCTTTATTTCTATTACTTCTATTTCTGAGGTGGGGTTTTTTTGGCCTTTGCGTTCCAGGCATAGAAAAGGGTGGTAAAAGGAGGATTCCTACCCTGGGCAGCCTTTAAGTACCCAAAAGGATCAAGGGGAAGGAGCACAGAGCTCAGCAAGGCAGAACTGGCCTGTCTTGCTGTCCAGTGGAAACAGCCTAAATATGTTTGTGGCCCTCCGGGAAAACACAGCGTCTCAAAAAAACAAAACAAAAAAACCCTAGTAATGCCAAATGCAATGAGGAGGGAGAGCTGCATCTGTTCCTACAACTCAGTACCCAACTAGCAAACGCAATTTTTGGTTCCCAAATCCTGCGTCCTTTTGCCTTGAAAGCCTTGATTAAAATCATGCATCCAAGCAGTGAATATGGATTTCATCTGCTGGGGTTATCTGAGTAGGAGATTTCCAGCATGTATGAATGATGATACAGTTCTTGCAGCTAATAAACGTTGTGGCTTTCCAGATACTTGGAGGGTTAGATCATAGTGTTGGCAGTAGTCTGCATTTCTGGCATATACTCTGCAAGAGGCACTTACACTGCACAATCTACTGATTTTTTTATTTTTTTTTGGAAGTGCAAAGTAAAATTGTTCTGTAATTGGAACATTTTAGAAGGCTTTTTTTTTTAAAAAAAAAAAATCCTTTGAAAGCCCAGTTTCTCTCTCTCCATTTTTGCTTCTTCATTGCTCATATAGAAATGTTAACCTGGTATGTTTGAAATAAGACAAATTTCCAGATTTTTTTAGAGGTAATTAATGTGCTGTCTCTATGGTATTTGGCTTTTTTCAGTGTGAAGAAGAAAGACGGAGCTTTTCGTCTCGATGAAAAGTAAAAAAAGTACAGTGTTTTGGAGAGAAAGGGGTGAGGTATATTGGGTTGTAAAAGTTTAGCTGCAGTTGTAGGCATTTTGTGTTATTCTGCCTGGGAGATATATTGCAATCTCTAGCAAATTTATGGTCCACGAAGAAAATCTGAAGCTCTGTGCGTGCACTTATCTATCAGAAAAAAACATCTAGAACGTTTTACTGAATCCTAGAGCAAAACGCGCGGTGCGAGCGTGGATGGAGCTGGAGGATGGGCTTGGTCGTAACCCCTCCGTTAAAAGATGCTAACGGCGAATGCCTGGATATGGATCCCTGCCTTCATCCGCGCTGCTGCTTTCCCGCCTGGCTCTTGCTTTGCTGGTCTGAGAAGTGACCCCAGTTTAATGCGCTGTCTTAGGACAGAGCCGCCTCTGAGAGCCCACCGGCCTGCCGGGAGGAGGCCTATTTTTGCAAATTCACAGGAGCGTTTGCTGCTCGGCCCACTGCGTGCATGGCCACCGCCGGGCAGGGGAAGGTGGGCAGCTGGCAAGGGACGATTTGCAGTGCAAGAACTGAGGGGTTACTAAAATTGAGACATCTCGAATCAATGAATAGCCCCATGTTATCTCACTTACTACAAAGAAGAGCAGAATAGGAGAATACACAGCAGACCTACTTATTTATGCTTATTACGGTATTTTGAATAACCTACTGAAGAGAATGGGCTTAAAAGCTCTGTATAATGTTTTTAATCATAATACCTGCATTACTCGCCAGTGCTATCTTTTTCTTTTTGAATAGCCTGGTTCCGAGGCTTTTTACAGAGGTGGGACAGGAGCAAAATGAGTTCTTCAGAAACCACTGGAGCGCGAGCCTGGAGGCCACGTGGTGTGAAGATACCTGATTACTCGTATAGACAGTGAGCTAATAGCTTTTTGTGTAATTACTGTGCTTGGGAGGACAGCAGCGCTGGTCCTAAAAGCTGAACGTGAAAGAGGTTGTTTTTCTGTTATGGTGATACTTAGGAATACTGTACAGAAGAATGGATTCTGCTCAGCTTTCCCAGAGTTTCCTGGCTGTTTCAAAAAAGTCGATAAACTCTCTTGCAGAACTACACTTTCTTTGGAAAACCAGCGTTCCCATGATAAGCTTGACGTAGTTTTGCAGTTTGGTTGTGCTGACTAAATACTGACGTATTCCTTGAACCCCGGAGAGGAAGCGCGAGGCAAGAGCTTGTCGGAGCTTAAAACACCTGCAGGTGTCCAGGACTGCTGAGGGACGCAGCCCGAACTGGAGGACAGCTTGGATCCGGAGTGTATTAAGGCAGGGAAGAAGAGGTGTCGCTTCATCCCTTTCCTCTGGTACGATTCCCCTCTCACGTGGAGGCGGCTCTGTTGTGTAGCTGCCAAAAAACCCTCAACTTGCTCCACTTTCCTCATCAAAAAAAGAAAGTTCCTAGTTAGTCTTAAGTCGTGCATGCCTAGAGAGAGCATGGTTCACCTCCCAAATGTGTCTGGAGATCCTCGTATTTCAGAATGTGATTTATTCCTAATGAATTGTTCCCTTGCCTAGAGCTTCGTTAATGTTGTATTAACCTTTCCGTGTTGTTGCAGTTGCTGCTTAGCTGGTATCGGCTTGCGCTGTCGAAAATCATGAGCCGAGTCATTGGATTGCAGGCGGCTTTTCTTCTCTTGCTTGTTTTAATGGAGAGAGTTCTCTTGCCCTTTTGTTTCAGATGTGATTTTTGGTAAAGGTGAAAAATAGCCTACAGCGCTTTTCATCTGCTGTTTAGTCCTGTGCATTCAAAGAGAAAAGAGACCTCAGGAATTATATTTTTATATATATATTTTAATATATGTATATACATATACATATTTTATATATATATTCCATCCTGCACCACTCCTCAAGTAATAGTTGTGAAATATCCAAAAAGCCAGCTTGAGCATTCCAAATGTTCCCTTTCCATTTCCTAAAAAAAGGGCATTCAGCGTAAATGCTTTTTTAAATTTTTTTTGTTTTAAACTCTTGGAGCATATGTTACGCAACAGCCCATCCTGCTATTTCAAAGATTCCAAAATTTCCTCAGCTTGCTGGTCTTTTAATATACGGTCCAGATTTGTCTTGTTCGACATATATAAAGCAAGCACTTTAAGAAAAGACAACCGTTGTTACGGGTTTAATCATATGCCCAAATAAATTGGGCTGCATATCTTAAAAAAAAAAAAAAAGTCTGCTCAAGATCTTTTTTTTACTTGCTTGCTAACTGCCTTTTGCTGAAGCTTTCCAGCAGTTGGGTCTCCCAAAATTTAAAATATTGGCCTGTCTGTTTAGAACAAGGTTTCTGATGCTCATATTTTGAGCAGTTTCTCATAATAATCACAGGAAAATCATCAGTAATTTTCCTGGCCATGAGAATGGTGGGGAAGCATCAACAATTTATAAGGCAGCCATAAATCCAGGCAGCTTGGGGGACCTGTTGGACATACAAAACAGGCATGGAAACTCTCCAAATTGCTTCCGGCCAACCAAGAAATAGGTAGGAGTGCAGGGTAAAAGGAAGAATCGTCTCTTCTTTCATGACTTACATGTCGATGGATTTTCTCTGTGCTATTGCAACATAAATAACGAGAGGTATCACGTCATCCTTTCTGTTTCTGGTCTTGTCCTCAACCACCAAGAGCAGAAGTATCTGAACGAAAATACTGGCTGGGAAGAAGGAAACGGTAACTATGCTGCTTTTCCAGCTAGGTTTAAAGGACCTTGTGAACTGTTCTACACGCACTGTTTAAAAACAATAAAAAGCAAAAACTTAAGATATATCCTTTACACTACAATTTAGTGTAGAGAATTCTCATTTTTTAAATTATCAAGTATCATATACATTTGGCAATTAAGTTAACACTGAATAAAATGTGGCGTTATATTTCTTGTCTTTTCTCACTTATGTAATTATTATTATTTTTTTAATGAAGATGCACTCTTTTTGAAATACTACTGCAGAAATTGTAGGTGATAGGCAGAAAATTCATGTCCTGAGGTGCAGTTTTAAAGACGTTCTTTCCATGTTTGATTTTGTGAATGAAATTGCATTTTAAAAATACTTCCTAATGGATGTATTTTGCTTTCATAGGTATAATCCAGCAGTTCCGATTTTAAAATTAATTTTTATTTTGTTGGTAAAATCTTCTCCATAAGGTTTTTTTTTTTAATCAAAACAAATGCTGCGAAACTTAATGTTTCTAATTATCACTCTTGGAGTCTTCCCTGCTTCACTACTACTTAATTTTACACACTTTTAACTGTGCTTTGGTGACAAATTAATATTTGCAGCTTAAGGTCAGGGGATTTTTTGTTTTGTTTATTTGTTATTTGTTTCCTGCTGAGCAACAAGCTAATAGAAGCAGCATCTCCAGCAGATGCATGCCGAGAGGTGTGTTTTTCAGTGTAATTGGAGAAAACAAGCTTTCTTAAAAAAAAAACAAAAGACAAAAAACTACACACTGTGTTCTATTACTTGATAAATACTGGCCTGCTTTCTTATAGCTAAAATAACAGAGCTGTATTTTCTTTCTTTTTGGAGGTTGGTTGTATATTAGGAGTATAATTTAAGTGGAAATGAATATATACTACCCGTGTAAAGGAGAGGGCAAGAGTGTTCGTTTCATGGCCTTAGGCTGCTTTTAGGATTATAAACTGGGATTCATGCGCTTTGTAAGATGTGAGTTATGAAGCCCAGGTTCTCAGTTGCCTATGGAGTGAAATATGTTTCAAAGCAAAGGGAAGTTGCAGGACGACATCTTATCTAGATGGAGCAAGTTTCTCATAAAAGTGTAATTTGACTTTCAGAGTCTTTTTGCAATTTGGGTAACACTTCTGTTAAAGAATCTTGCATGCTATGAGAGTACTACATTTCAGTGCTGTAATTGAGGGGTAGCCTATTATGCATAATTAGTACAAAATTTAGTTATGATTTCAATACTTAATAGGTTTTATTCAAGCAGAAGCAATCTGTGGTTAACAGGCTGGGAACAGGGAGAAGGGTTTAGGAAAGTAGGCAAAAGAGGTAATGAAGAGAAATCTGAAAAAGATACATTAAATTCAAGAAGGTAGTAACATGTGCTGCTGAAGTTGTGTGAAAGTCTATTTTTCCAGTGATGTAATTGTGCAAGTGTCCCATTAACTAGGAAGAATATGTAGCAGTATGATACTTTAAATTCAAACATACTTCTCATCCTGATTTCCCTCCGTATCCCCCACGCCCCCAATGCAAAACCTGTTATGAAGGTTTCCGGTTTGGAAAACTGGAAGCAATTTTGCGAACTGAGGAGTAATTCGAAGTATTTACAGAAAATGCAGAATTCCTTGAGGCTTTCTCCTATACCAGTCACTTCACGCTGAAACATGTTGTGGCCTGATGCGTTGGCAGATGTGAAGAAATGCAAAACCAAAACTTGCTGTCAAAAGCAGTTTGGGGGGAGAAGTGCTCTATATGAGGTCAAAATGAAAGGCAAAAAATGTGATTATGCTTTAATAATAATAATAAAAAAATGATCCTAATCTAAGCAGGAACAGCAGCAATTAAAATAGGAAAATCCCTGTGGGCAAACTTCTACAGCACTGTTGAAAACGTTGAATATTTTGGTCCATGTATTTTATAGGCCCAGCCTTTAGCTCTTCAGTCTTTTCCAGCACATACAGAGATTTCATTAAATTTATAGCTATGGTCCTGTTGCTCAGTGCAAGTCAGTCAATAGGGCCAGACCTCTTGGAGTTGGACCTCACAGTTTCTACGTGTGTCCACAGAGCCCTCTGTGAGCTCTGGTAGTTTCCTTGGACTTGTGGTGGGGTTCAAAGCTGGGAAAACGTAGGGATGTGGCCGCGTGAATTTTATTGGCACCTTCGCCTCATGTTGATCATGTCACTTCATCTTTGTTGGTGAAATTAGACTGTTGATGACAAATGGCTGAACCTAGATCAAGGAGAAGGTGATGCTGGTACAGGAGCAGAAGAGAATATTTTGGGGGGTCTGTAGAAAGAAATTCTTCTTTTCCTGCAGGGACCTACATACATCATGTGAGCTTAGTCTTCTCTCTTGGAGAAACCTTTTCAGTTCCTCCATGGCTTTTTAAACCTTCATAGCAGCATGTGCAGCTAATGCTTTTTGTGATCGCTCTGAATTTTTGGCATCGTGTTGTACAGTGATTCAGTACTGGTTGTAAACACCTTTTCCAGCCTTTAGTGGGACAGCAAGAGTGCGATAGCCAGTAGTGCCTAGGGAAGTCCGGCTGATAAAGAACGCTGCAGCAGGTTTTCTTGGCATCGAGCACAGCAAATATATTAAGTCCCTTTTTCGCTTTTAGATTGGCTCCTTCCTGCAGAATATCAAATAGAGGCCAGGGCCAGCAACTTGTAGGCTTTCATGTGTTATCACCATGAGTTGCGTGAGCGTTTTTGTAGGAAGAGCACGAAGTGGAGGGAGGTCCTTGTTGGCGTCTGCCAAAGTGCCGTGGGAGCATGGGAAGGTGGAGGACAGATTGCTGCCTTTCTCGAACCCCCTTGTCCATCACCAGAATGGAGGACAGGAAACCCTTGTATAAAAAAGATATCTGCAAGCTGGAAACAACTCCTATATTTGCATCTTTAATAAAAAGAAGTTATTGCTGAAGGTTTTCAGGGGAAAAACCCCAATAGGTGGGCTCTGCGTCATGCTGCCCACCAGGATCAGGACCATAGCTCAGCCTCGGCGAGGAGCTGAGGGAACAGCAGTCCATTTCGTTGGCAGAAAGCAATCGTTTCATGCAGTCGCGAGGGTTGCTGTGGGACAGCACGGAGAGGAGGTGACCCTTTTTGCGTGTGCAGCTTTACACCCGTCTGTAAAACACAGGTGCTTGGTCGCTTTTCAGATGGCGACAAGGAGATCGGAGGCTCTCGCTGTCTATAACGAAGCAGAGTTATAGTTAACAGAGGAGCCTGAACGAGTGGCTTCTTCCATCACTATGTGAGCCACGGATCTCTGCTGTGCGAAACTGCAGGATTTACCCTTTGTCCCTTGTGATTTTTTTTTTTTTAGTCTCAAGTGAATTTTGTGCTGGCAAATCCTTTGAACGTTCTGCTTGGAATATTTGATATTTGAAGTTATTTTGAGGATTTTCATAAAAGTATGCGCTGCAAAAAAATCCGTGTAAAAACTGAAAACACGTTCACTGAGTAGATGTTGACATTGATTGCATGATGCTTTTTCAGGTTTTTCCTTCCCTCTCCACGATTATTATAGTCAGTGGCAACACGGTTGATTTTCTCCTTGTATTAAATACAGACAAAAGCTCCCAGATTTAAAACTTAATGGAAGCTATTGTGGATTTTTCAGAATGTTTTCCAGATACTGTCAAATTTAGCTTTCGCTTGCAATAGGGCAAGTTAGGGGTTTGTGATGAAACGAATGTTAGGATGGACGGCATCCAAGAGTGTCTGCAGTACGTGGCCATCACTGTGTGCTTCCTACAGAGTAATGGTGCTAAAAGGGTTTTCCCCTAGCTGTTTTTCTCAGATTGTGCATGACTTTAAACCTGTTTGAGATACTGAACTTGTAACTTAGATTTGCAGTATTTTTGGAGTTTGCATCTCAATTTTTCCACCGTTTGGTCTGGATAAACTCAAACCCTTTAGGGAAAGCAGTTTGGCTTTAATATTTCATAGCAGTGATGCAGATCGTGTGAGTAGATTGTAAACTGTGCTTCATTTCGTAGCTGGTGTTTTATAGCAGTTTCAGTTCTTTACACGTGAAGCTCCTAAAATTAGAGTCAGCCCTTGTTCTGTCACTTCTGAAGTAAAGTCAAGGAGACGAGAGGGATTTCTGCTGTCTAAAATGCAAAGAGTAAATGTTAAAAAAAAAAAATGTATTGCATTGTAAAAACATATTGCATTGGATGCTTTTGCATTTTGGATGTGACACAACTTTGGGTGACTGCATCCAGCAGGGATTTTGAGAAACTCTGTTGAATTCAAGTGAATCTCTGCGTCTGCAGTTTCCGCTGCCAAAACCAGTTTTAGTGGGGTAGGTTTTTGCTGCTTGCAGCAGTATAGCCAATCCATGTCAGCTATCTCGCTGTCATATCCTAGCAGAGCCAAGGCTTGGAAAGCATACCTGCGGAGCGAATCCAAACCCGCCTTTCTCACCTCCTTGCATCCCAATAAAGTCTAGCGACTGTAGTGAGAGTTTGCACCCAGCCACTTAAAATCTCAACCTTTCTGGAAAAAAGCATCATGTATAAGGGTAGAAAAAGTTGGCAGGAAGGGGGTAGTTTGTTCTGTGAAAGTAAGGTGTGGAGATTTTTGTTACATGGAAAAGCAAAAAGGTATCTTCTAGTTTTGACGGTGACCTTGAACTGACTGAGCTCCTTTGACCATAGTCAGAAATTCTGGGATTTTGCTGTTTTTTTCTGAACCCCCCCTAATTGCTTGTGTTTAGCCCTGCATTTCTGTGTGCGAGTTTGAGATTGCAGCGAAGCACAGTACTAAGAAAACTAAAACAAAGAACCCTACTCAAAACCAGAGAGCAGTGTTTTGAGACACAGAGTTGGAAATGAGGCCTTCAAAGCAGCTTTTGTACTCGGCCATTGGAAATAAGGAACACCATGGGATTATTCAAAATGCATACTTTTTGTACCTATTTTTATTTTATCTCTGTTTGGAGATAAAAAAGTAAACGTCAAATAACAAGCCTTGTATTCTGTCTCAGGACTAGTGCAGGCTTGTATCAGACAGTCTGGGTGAAATTGGTGCAAACATGAGTTTAGCCTTGTCAGTGCTTTCCAATTTTTTGTTAGGGTAGTCCCAGATTTACTGGAAATTGTGCTTGCTAGCTGGGCTGTCCCTCCCAACCTGAGTTATCCTGTGATGCTGTCAAATGAGCTTTCCAGTGGGAGCTAGATGTTGGTCTTCCCAGCTTGTTTCTACCTATGACCTAACTGGGTCTTCAACCTATTTCCCTAGAGGTGAAAGTTTATGAAATCTGGCTTTCTTTACATCCGTATTGAGCGGTAACTCTACGCGATCCAGTGTTGGCAAATTATCTAGCTAGTCCCTTTTGAGTGTCGTGAGCACGAGGTCTCTTGAGCGGTTAAAATATGTTCCTCATTAAAGCTCTTGATGAGCGTTCTGTTTATGTTGCATTTGTCAAAGTAGGGCGTTGAGATATCAGATGGTATTTGTTAATTTTTGTAAAAATTGTGTGTTTTTCTTTCCTTGCGAGGTCATCACAGTCCCTAAACCCATGAAATGGAGCTCCAGGCTCCATTAACTAACAGATTAGTACGAAAGGTTGTGACCTTGTTTTTTGTCTGCATGGCAGACTGCGGAAATTTGAATTATAGGAGAGATTTTCAGCTGTTCAGTGGGATAAACAATGGTGCCAAATAATCCTAAACCTGCTTTTTAACTTTGTCTTGCTCTAGAGAAAAGAAAGGAGGGAAACAATCAGTTAATAAAAACCAACTCATTCAATTTTAGGGAATCATAACACTTTTCCATTTATTAAGAATGGTCTCCGCAGAGGGAGAGTGTGTATGGTGTGCAAATAATGGTGTCGGAAGCTATACTCCGTCTTCTGGCAAAAACTCGGATTTCACAATCTTTTATCTAAATAACGGTGCTGAACCTTGAGAGATCTAAGAGGAATGCTGATTGCTTTCAGTGTTAATGGCACTATATAACCAAAAATGCACAGATGCGCAGGGCTGCTCAACTGAGGTTTCTTAACAATTTACAGTAAAAAGGCCAGCTAGCCTGGTTTTAATTCTTTTTCTGTCATCTCTTCCTATGACCTTGCTAACTTGTTTTCTCCTAATCCATTCTTCCCTGCATCCCTCATTCTCTGACAGATTGCAGCTGCATTCCCTTGCTAACAAGTGGCTGTTTTCTCTTACCCTTTGAAAAATTAAGTTTTGCCTCAAAAATAAAAGCCCTGTTGTTATATAGTTCTAAGATCTGACGTATCAAATGATACCTAATTATACCCATTCTATTTGGTTGTACAAGTGACTAATAATTTTTTGTTGTTTAAAAAAAATACATTTAAGAAATCAAAGGATCATCAGTGTGTTAAAAGATGTATGTAGTCTGTCCACTTGAGTTGTGATCTGTCTCATAATTCGTGAACTGCTTGTTTAGTAAGAAGGTTTAGGTATTTGTGGTATTTTTTAATGAATGGTGTCTTGATTAAAAATTGACTGATGTTTAAGTTGAATGCACAACCACTACTTACAGTTAACAGGACACAGTTAAAGGGGTGTCTTGGACTCAGTCCTTGATTGTACATGTAATGTTCTTGGTTGCAGTACATGCCATTTTTACTTCAAGCTCACGGTCTCAAAATTACGTGCAAGACTTGCAAACTTAAGACGGTGGATTGTGTGGGCAATGATGACTGAGAACTGTGTATTGTTTTCTTACGTGTCTAAGACCAGGCTTTTTATTGTAGGATTTGTGTTTCACCTCTTTCCACTCAGGTGTGCATCAGCACTGCTGTAAGCAATGGCCCCCTTCTTACGGATATCCTTCAACTCCTTTGAACTGGGACCCGTGCAGAACCAAGGGGAACAGCTACAGCCTTTCTGCGCTATCAAGATGAAGGAGTCATTGACCACAGGTGAGGTTACAAATGGTGAGGCTTTGCTGGACGTGACTAAGCTGTTGAGAAATGCTGCAATCACTCTTAGTCTGTGAATGGTGATGAGTCCTGCTGTTTCTGCCATGACAAACACCTCCACATAAGCTTTTCTTTTAGAATGGGAGAAATAATGATTTTTATCTGTAATCCCACCTTGAAATGAGGCTTCTTTATTCATGCATTCCTGTCCTGCGGCTAGGGTGCTCACTGGTTGGTAGGATGAAGTCTTAAGTTTTTTAACCTTCTACTTCACCACCCATACCCAACTATTCCCAAAATACTTGGGGAAGCAGTTGAAATGTGCCTTTTGCATGGGTCGTTATGGTGAGGAGTGAGTTTTGCATGACAGAGGTTTGCAAGTTGTCAAGCGCTGTTCTCTCCAGCTGTGCAGGGGACAGAGGGCATTTGCAGAAGACCTTGTGGGGAACGCTGTGGTGGGGTGCCCTCTGCGGCAGGTTTGAGAATACTTGAGCAGGCTCAGTTCTCAAACACAGGATAATAAATGACCTTTTTTGGCTTAGGAGATAATTATTAATGAGAAATGTAGATTTTTGTTGTAGCTGGAGCATTTTGGTAGAGTTATTTGCTTGGAATGGCTTGCACTCTGGGTCTTGTTGCCACGTGGCTGTTCTGGAGGCCTCTCAGTCTTCAAAGAACGCTGCTTCACAGAAACTACTTGAAACATTTAATACAGTCTCTGATGTTCAGCTAGAAAACATCACTGTAGCTGAGAAGGATGAGCCTAGGAATTGCTGTACTGGATTAGACCAGGACTGTCTAATCCTGCGTTCCGTCTCCAGGGCTTCACAAAACACCAACGAATGCAGGAATGAGGTGAATTTTTGTCTTGCTCACAGCATGCCTGCGCTTTCCCCTTTTCTTTGAGGTAAAGGCTGCACTGAGACTCGAAGCATGAGGCACAGGACCCTTCCAGAAAATGTGGCCATCAAGCAATTGTGTTAAGTTCCAGAGAAGCAATTTCCTAGTCTCTTGGGAGAACCACTGAAGAAATGGGTTTTGAAGTGTCGTAGCTGCCAGAATGTGTGTGGAGAGGTGGAAGTGGTCTGAATACATCCACTTCATTTTTTTCCAGCTTTCGTCTCCTGTTGACAGTAGAATTATCCCAGCTTTTCCCCTTCCTGCTTGCATGTGTATTTGAAGTACGGAAAAATGGGGGAGAAGAGTGCTGTGCTGTCGATCTCAGAGCAGTGATTGATTGGGGCACCTAGGAAAAGAAACTCACTCCCGTTATCAGCTTGACAGGATCTCGAATAACTTTTGTTGGATTTGCATGTTGAATCATGACTGAGAAAAAGCTTATTGTATAGGAGGAAGAAAATCATTTGCCTAATGATTAGGGATTAAGCCAATTTGCAAACATGCAAAGCGTTTTGAAGGCAATAGGATTAGCAGACAATGGAGGCCTGAATCCAGGAGGGATAAGAACAGTATTCTTCTTAAAGGCTGTTCTTTGCTGACGCTTGTGTGTTAACTTGCAGACAGATAGTGTGATCTGCGATGGGTCTTGATGAGTACGATTTTAGTTACTGAAGCAGCACAGCCAGGCTGCAAATTGTTGCCAGTAATGCAGATGACTTCCTTCAGCCCTACATAGGGGAAAAATGCTTATAGTAACAAATCAAAATAGTTAGTATTGGGACATGGGAATAGGGAGAGTCCTGTGAATGTGTGGGAATAGTTTTCTCCCACTCTAAAAACCTTACAAAGAGTATTATCAACTCCTCTGTGAGCTGCTGCTGCTGCTGCTGCTGCAAACCTTGAATCACTGTCAAAGGTTCTACATATAGCTGCGATTTCTCGTTTTCCAAAAGATGCCTCCTAAAGTGTGCCTCACTGATGAAGGGGTCTGGTTTTAGCAATCCAAAAAATAGGCTAGCAAAAAAGCCTTGCTGTGCAGACAGCCTGGATTTAATTTCCCCCCTCACTTATTGTCAGTCATAATAATCTCTGAATTGTCTTTTGTTTGAGCTTTCCGCGTATATTTTCACTGTAATATATCCAAAGTTTTCCACAGTTATGAATACCGAGTACAAAGTTCTGGGAGTAGATTTGGACAGATAGGAATTTAAGTTTTTCTGCCTGCCAGCTTCTCCAAATTCAGGTTAAAAGCTTTTGACAGAGCAGAGAAGAAACACTAAAGTTTGCTGTGAAATGGAGGAGGTCCTCAGGTGGCTGCTTGTGAGCCTTTCAGAACACTTTTTGGCAAGCAGACTTGTGCCCGCTCATCCAAGCTGTGTAATTTGTGATGTTGTTGTTGGCAGGCATTCCTTAATAAAGTAGTACAAGGACGCTATTCTTTACTGTTTGGACAGCTCAGCACGATGAGCGGAGTGCATCAAACAAGTTATTACCGACTGAACGCAAGCTTTGCATTCCACTTCCAGGAAGATACTTAGATAATCAGCATCTAATTCTTCCTTCATTGGAGTCAACACAAATTCTCCTGCTGATTTTAAGAGATGGGTCACTCTGTGTAGCTTCTTGGGGCAGGGAACAGCTCTTTAATCAGCTTTGCTACTGCCTTGATAGCTCAGGAGCAGATTACATGCTTAGGGGGGAAAATGGATCATTCAAAGCTGGGGAAGCACTTAGCACTTTTACTGCAGCAAATGATCTTGATAAGCAGTAGAAACTGTGCATAATGTACCAAAAGATTTTCAGTTACCTGAGTGCAAATGGGTAATAATTGGCTAGGAAGCAACATCCCAGAGAAACACTGCAGAGGGGGCATCATATACTAGAAACGCAGTGAAAAATTGGATGTGGTTGATGAGGAGGCAGTGTCATTTTGGATGTGCTAAGAAGAAACCCAGGTCTAGAAATACACTGAAGCTTGTTATAAAGAGCACAACGATCAGCTGTTTCCTATTCCTAAGGTAAAGAAAAGAAGAAATTAGCTTAACAGGTAAGAAGAGAGACTAAAGTTGTGTATTAGGGGAAAAAAAATGTTTAATAAGAATAGGAAAGCACGGAAAGACTCGAAGGAATTTGTCGAGACACTATTATGGGAGGCTGAGTAAAAGTTAGAAAAACACTTGCCAAAGAATGGCTGTTCAACAAGTTTTTGGGTTTTTTTTTTTTTGAGGTCCTTTCCTTATTCTTTGACTATGAAAGGTCTGCGTGTGCTAGAGAGGAAAAATAAGACCTTGTAATATCCTTTAAAAAGTAATGATTGTGGCAGAGAAAGTACAGTGCTAATGAGAGTGGCTGCCTTATGAATAGAAGTGAGATGTCGTGATAACTTAGAGTTGGATTAATGAAATGTGGAGCTTTTCATCTCTCAGCCACCAGTTTCAATTTAAACTAGGTCAGCATAAGACATAGCTTAATTTATCTTCTAGCAGTAGGTATTCACTCTGATCAGACAATGTGTCGTGGAGATTGATGCCAAAAAGCAGCCGTGCAAATACTCCCTGTCAAGATGCAACTCACTGAACGAGCTTCTGAGCTCCAAAATGGGATTTGTCCCTGCAGCTCTTGGGCTGCCTGTTAACGCTTTCCCTGCCTTCGCGTGGGCTGGACGTCAGGGTGAGCTTTGCCCTCCAAGTCCAGAATGGTTGAACTCAGTGTTTAAACTTGGCTTGACCCTTACCATTATTACCAACCACAGCACAAAAAGTAGCAAGTTCTTTTCTGCTTCTGATTTTACAACGAGGATTGTCTTTTTTGTTTTATTGTGGCAGATTCAACTGCTAGTTCTGCATAATTTGATTTTACAGTTTCTCTTTTGCGTGTGGCTTTCAGAGAGAGGGAAGACGCTGGTTCAGAAGAAACCCACCATGTACCCAGAATGGAAATCAACTTTTGATGCCCACATTTACGAAGGGCGGGTGATTCAGATCGTTCTCATGAAAGCAGCAGAAGAGCCACTATCTGAAGTGACTGTAGGTGTATCCGTCCTGGCAGAGCGGTGCAAGAAAGGCAACGGCAAAGCAGAATTCTGGGTAAGGGAGAAGATTCATTCCTTAAATTCACTGACCTGGTTTCTTCCAAGCTGGACAGACACATTATGCTTTTTTAAAGTGAGTGTTCAATTCCTTTTAATGTGTGGCAGGACTTGTAAAACAATTATTTTTAGCAATTTTATTGAAGCATGTGATTTACTGTCAAAGTTCAAGGAACTGACAATAAAAGCTGTGGCTTTAGTGTGTGAAGTAATGGTATATCACACTAAGGGCCTACTTCAAAAGCTTAACAGTCGTTATAACAATTAGCAGATGTTTAAATAGGATCCGATCATTGTAATTAATTCAGGGATGAAGAAAAAAGAAGCTGATTCCAGGGCGTTTCTCTTTAGGATTTTTATTTTGTTTATTTATATTTACAAAAAAAAAAATTACTGGGCTTGATGCTGCAATAATGGGGATCCTTTGATCCCCGTTTCTGTTTTCCCAGTATCTTTTCTTGCCCTTGTGTCCCATGACACAGACAATTTTTTGTGTGTGAAGTCAAGGGGAATGACATCTCCCCAGATGGTATCTGTCATTTGCACCTGTGTCATACTGGGTACACATCTGTGAGTCAAGCTCAGAAGTATAACAGAGGAGAAGTTAGAGTTTAATGTGGTTTTAAATTAAGAAATAGGCATTTCCTCTGACTGCCAGCACTTGTTGTTAGTTGTCAAACTACATAAACCCAAAGTACAACTTTGAAATAGTTATATGTGAATGACTTTCAATTAGAACTGAAATAAACTCAAATAAAAAAGATTAGAAACAAATTTTTTTTTTTTGATTTTGTATGTCTAGAGAGAGGGGAAAGAGACAGAGAAGGAGGCAGAGTAGATCAAAACCTGGAGTCCAGAAATCTGAAATATTGAGCATATTGTTGCTTTCATTCAATTGATGAGTTGTAATGAATTTCCAATGAATTGAGATTTCAATGATATCATCTTTATAAAATCCTGTTCTCTAGCTTCTTTCTCTACTTTCAAACCCAGCTGAATAGGTTTAAATAAATATGATTTCTTCCTTTTTCTCACTTGAATAAAGTTGACCGCATCTTGGTTGGACAAAAAGGGGGTTGAGAATGTGATAAGGCACTTTATATAAAATTTGGAAGTGACTCTAAGTGTCCTAAATATTCAACATTTCTGCAAATGGAGAAATAAAATGCAGAGAGGAATATTGGGATTTCCTGTAAGTTGGGTGAGAGCTCTCTGGCTTGGTGGATAGGTGCTCTGGGTAAAGCTGTAAGTAGTCTTGCCAATTATCCAGTTGCCCTTGAAGCTGTACTGTAGGCAGCTGTACAGAAAATACATGTATTTGGTAATACAGGAACTGCCCATCTCTGTATTCAGAGTATGGTTAGTGCAAAGGAAAATCAACAAAATCTCTATCGCACAGCAGAGCGTTTTCCGGTTGGAAGGGGGACAGCCGGTAATCAGTTGTTCCCCTGTACTGGTCTGAAATGCCTCTCGTGTGCAGGGATATCTCTTTCTTCTGTTTGCAGAAAAAGAGAAACCTCTAAGGCTTAGTCTGGTCTTTCTCAACTCAAGGTAAGCAGGTCGGAGAATTAAAATAAAGACTCGTAAATACAGCTGGAGAGAGAAGTGTGGATGTCTTGGTAGGTGCTAATGCTAGCAGAGCACCTACTAGTATTCAGGTTCTGCCTATATGGTTATTTTTGTGCATGCAGACGCTGCCAACCAGTAGTAGCTCTAGCAGAAGACTTAGCTGTCTGTAAGCTGTGGAAAGCAAAAGTTTTGATGGTTGTCAGACAGAATGCCTTAGAGATAAAAGCTTAGCCCCTAGCCCGCTAGAGTAGTGGGATTGGTGGGGTACCTTAATGGGTGTTTCTAATTGGGTTTATTTATATATATATTTTATATTCTTTATCTATCTATCTATCTATAAGTTATTTTTACTTATGTGATATTAATCCATTGATATTTTGCTCTCTTCTGAAGTGAAGACTGAATCAGACTCTCTCATGCGTAATATCTTCCTACTTTTTATGAAGGCGGCAATTTAAGGATTTGTGGTTACTCTGCAAGCCCGGGAGCTGGCTCCCTCCCTCTCTCAGCTCAGAGGCATTCCCCTTTGCAGCGGGGAGCTTTGCAATTACTCTGGCCTCTGGGGTTTGCCACAAAACCCGTCTGTCACGGTTTGGGGAGACAAGCACCATCAAATTTGTTCATACCATTATTGTTCTGATGACAGACAACAGTATTTGATATCTCTATGGCTTGCGCTTGCAGTAAACATTTAAAGCACTGTACAGACGTTTTAAAACTGGGTTCCTGTGCAAACTGAAATTATTAGAAATGAAAACAGAAGCCACCAAACTGGCTTGCAGAAGAAGGCACACAAAGATGATGTGAGCTATGACTGCGCTGAGCTTTCGGGTAGGCATCAAAGCAACGCAGCACACCGGCAAAGCAGGCGAAGGAAGGAAAGCACCTGGTTTAGCCGCGGCAGTGCCATGGAACAAAGTCGCAGTCCAACAGTGCTTRAATAATATATTTGTTTCCCTAGAAAGAGCTGTTTAAATGCCTGAGAACTTCAGTCGGCCGCAGACTTCACTGTTGATATCTTTCTTTCGTAGCTTGACCTGCAACCTCAGGGGAAGGTGCTGATGGCTGTGCAGTATTTTTTAGAAGATGCAGGTAATGTCAACTCTTCATTTTTTTTCAGTCAGTTATGTACAAATGTAACTTTTTTCCCAGTTTCATTTGTAGAACACAAGATGTAGCTTAAAAAAAATCACTTAATGCACTGAGTAGAGTTTTCTGGTTTCATTGATTTGTTTTGTAGGATTGTGGGGGGTTTTGATGTTTTGTTTTCTTTTGGGTGAGGTTGGGTTGGTTTGGTTTGGTTTTTTGAGACAGTCATGGGTGCTGCATTTTTAAATGCTTTTATGCCTATATTGCTGTTGCATTTAGCCACTTTAGGGTCTTTAATCTCTCTGTTCTCATGTTTTGATGTGATAGAAAAATATAATCTGTTCCTTTTAAGACGCAAAGTTATATATCTTGTTGTTCTAGCTTACATGGGAAACTGTTTTGTGGACTGGGGGATGGGCTCTGGGTTTCCTGGGATTTTTGCTAATCCCTGAGGCTGATTGTAGCAATGAGTGAATGATTAAGTGCAAATCAATGCAAATGCAAATCAAGCCAGTGTCCTGCCCTTTCAATTTATAAAGTGAACATCCTGTATACATTAGAAATCTGCGCATGCTTTTTGAAAAAGAAACTAAGAGGTAAGATGGATGCAGTTAATTATGAGTGTGGAAGCTTTAGGTACAGTAACAAGAATAAATATTTTGATGGGGATGTGTTTATCTGTGCAATTCTTTCCTAAAGACAGTGATATAAACCCTATGACTTGCTCTGTTAGTGCTTAAAACTTTCCTCTCCCAAAAGTCTTGAAACTTGTATTTCTTGGGTATTAAGTGGATTTTCTGTCATTTTAACCTATCAGTCTTCCGTCATTTCATACCATGTGTTTTTAAATAATCAGGGGAAGGAATAAGCATGTAAGTTGAAAAGAATTTTTTTTTCTGACATATACAGGGAACACACTTCTGCTCTCATGAAACAAGTTAATTGTGAACATTTTTTGTACCATATGTGCCATCTTCATAGCAGTTATTGGAAAAGCTACTAAAAATAATGTGATGTGCAGTAGGTGACATTTCAGAGTTGACATTTTATCCTTGTGGTGGCAACGCAACAGCAAAAACACTCATTACTTTGGTCTCTTTTATGAAAAGGTAACTCTTTAAAACAAACAAACAAAAAAGCATGATTTTGAAGAGCCCCTAAATAAGAGCATTTCTCTGAAGCTCAAAAGCGCTCTGTTTATACATCAGTAATATTCTGGTTTGGGTTCAAACTGTTGTGAACCTTCATGTTAGAAAACCTTAATCTCCGTGGTCTTCATGGCTTTTGTGTGCAAAGCAGCTTTATGTGGCAGTAGTATTATGAGAATATATCTATTTAAAAATATGCGGAAATCCAGCTATCCAGAGGCTTAAATGTTTCTCAGCCAAAATGCACAAAATTAACTTCATTATTTTCTATTGCTCATTTAATAAGGCTGAAGCATGTGTCCTTCCCTCTGCATAGACATGAAAAACAGTAGAGATGGCATAAGTGAAAACCTTCTGTAAATAGTTATTAGCTGTTATTATGAACGTAATACACTTGCGTGCAATAAATACAAAGATAATTGTACTTAGTTACTTATCAAAATAAATTAAAAATAGGCATAATGTTCTTGCAGGTTTTTTTATCATCATCTTTATTATTAGGCCATAGTTAAGGATTGCAGATGATAGTGGATGAAGTCTAAACACTGAATGGATCGTTAAATCATACAGCCAGGTGTTCATTGGCAAGCTAAGATTCACGTGTTAATGTTCTTGTTAGGTAAATAGAAAATTATTGCAAGGTGGAGGGTCCTTCTATTTTATGGACCTTTTTGGTAACCAACCCGCAGAGGCAGTGGAGTCTCCTTTTTGAGACATATTTATGCTTGCATGTTTTGTGAAGGAAAGACTTAATCTGATCCTTGCAATGTTCACATCGAACACTTAGTGCAATTATTATTTTTTAACATGTTAACCTTCCTAAAAATTACAATTTTCCTTATGTCACTGAGTATTGCTAAATGGGCAAATGTTACAATGATCTTGGCTCACGATCACTACTGTAAATGTTTCCCCTTGTTAAATTACCATTTATCAGTGCTAGAGCAGAGAAGTTTGTTATTGCATTACAAGAATGTTTGTATTAACTTCCATTCTTTACATCGCTAAAGCCTTTAGTTAGCAGTTGAAAGCTTAGAGACAGTTCAGATTCCTCCCTATACACACATTATTTTGTTCTCTCTCTGACGTGCTTTTCCATAAAGAACTGTACGTTAGCTGTGTTTCTAAAATAGATGCAAAAAAGCTTTTTTCTGAAACTAGTATTTCAGTTGTTCCCCAGATTATTTGAAGGTATCGCTACTGCCAATATCTTTGATTTACAGACGGTACCTTTCGTTTGAAAATCTCCAAGCTCTTTGCAAAGGGGCCCAGTTCTTTCTTTGGCTTGCTTTGCAGACTAAATCCTTTGATTCCCAACCCCTCCTTCTAAGCAGCAAACATCCTTCCATCTTTAGGGAAAATTGGGTTTTTTTTTTTCTTTTTACTTCAACCCATAGGCAGCTGTATTGAGAAGTAAGCATGTTATTGCTCCACTGTCAGATTTACTGCTAGCAAATAATTTTCTTGGAGTAAACTGGTATTAAAATGTGCTCCACGATGGGCTACACTGAGCCGTTTCATTTGTATGTCCTTTTTGCAGACTGAGGCCTGGTCAGTTAATTTGGAGGTAGGTAGGAAAAGTCTTGCCAGTCTTAGAGGTGTTTTCCTTCCAGACTGTATAAAATAGGACTGCAGAGCCCTGACTTAGAGCTGTCTAGCAACTTTTCTGCCTTCCATCGTACAAGCTGAAAATAAGTTTGGGCTGGAAATCTGTAAGTTTTTCTTCTGGCATGAGAAATTGGAAATAAAGCAAGGGAATAGTGTGTTGACCCCCATTTTCATTTTATAATATAATATTCTTTCTGCTGCATATCCTCTTATTTTAGTGTTGAAAATAGGTGATGCTTCTGTAAAGCAGCTTTAATTTTAATAGCTTTGAGTTGCAATACGCTTAATGCTTTGCTTGATCTTGTTTATCCAAGTGAAGTTAATGACCTTATCGAGTAAGAAAACGCGGCATCGCAGAGACAGCTCTCTGGACTGCTGAGTGTCTTGCTCTGCGCTAGCCACTTTGGAGGCTTTTGAAATACGCTTTTTGCCTCGTTTTTGAATTCCGAATTGCCATTTTGCTGTCTTCAGCTCTCTGGAGAAAGGGTTAGTGAATTCTTTCCTTAAAACACTGTTAGATGCATCAGAAGGCAAATAATTTGCATGTGAACTTTGATAAAGTAGCTGGCTCCTGGGAGAGGAATATGGAACAGAGGGGTGCGTATACGTTATAAATGTGGTGGTTTTCTCTGTGCTTGTAGAGATGAGTGTGGAGCAAGCACGAGAGCTGAGACTTTTCAGAGGCATCTGCGAAAAATAATGGGGTAAATAACAGATTTGCAGATGCTCTGCTCACACAGTCTGCATATTGCACGGGTCTAAATTAAGATTTGAAGCAAGTTTCTCTGTGGATGAGGCATGCTGGGGGAGGGTTTTCACATTATCAGTAAAATATAATGAGGGCTGAAAAGCCAGAACTGGGCCTTATAGTTGTAAATGGGGAAGCTGGTGTGATTTAATCATTTAGCAGAGAAAATTCTCTTTCTAAAAATTTGACAGATTTAATATTAATTCAGCAGTACCTTGCACACCTGCATTAGTCTGCATCTAGCAGTGTGATTGCACACATTTAATGGAAACCATCTTCGCATTTAGGTGTGTGGGTTTGGCTTTTTCTGTTTGTGGTAAGACAAGCGAGCGTTCACAGGCACGGTACCCTCCTAAACGCAAAGCTGGCTGTGTATTTGGTTGGGCAGGGAGCTAACAGGAGCTGCGTCGAGCAGAGCAAACTAGGTGGAATCTGTTTGCGGGAAACATCACAGACCTCATGATGTATTTTTAAAGGTTAGTTTCCCTGTGACTTTTTGCACTTGGAAAAAATGGGCTTGTCCCGTTTGCCCCTGACCATGCACATGCATGCATTGACGTGCACATGCACACGAAGAAGGGGATCGGGTGTCTGCGTAGAGCTGCCAGCCCACCCCGGAAGGAAGGGGTCCTTCAGTCTCGGTGGGGTTACTTTATCCATGTATCTACATAAACTACAACACATGTGAATGTCTTTAATAAAGATGCTACTAAGTGTTTGCAACCACCGCTTTTGACCACCCATATTGAAGCCTGTAGTTACAACTGCTCGGCGCCAGGAGAGGGAATTTGCTGTTGCGTGCCAGCTTCGAGAGGAGATGGAATCGGCTCGTGCATTTCAAATTGCTATTGCAACTTCAGTGTCAGCAGCGTAAAATCAACAAGATTGAGAAGGGAGGAGTTTGGGGGATTTTTCTGGTTTGTTTTTTTTTTTTTTTTTGGACTGAGAGACGTCACCTACTCGTACTCTGCCTGTAAATGAAACGTTGTGCTGATTCCAAAAACCCAAATGATTTGGCGTAGCAAAATTAAGTCACAGAAATGTAGACTTTTGGGCAACTGTTGTGTTTTGTGAATGTTTTATATACAGGTGACCTATGCATACATAAATGCCTGTACAGTGACCCTCTCCAGGACCAAATTAAAAAGCAGTTTTCTTCTTAAGCAGTTTGTACCAGCAGAGTCTCCTTTGTGAGAAATATAACTTTTCCTTTTAACGATGGTGCTCTTAGATTAATATTTTCTTGACCCGGAGGGCACAATTCACTTTCAAACAAAGCCAATTGCAAGGCAACAGAAGGTTTACAGTTATGCTGAACAGGAACGTTAGTAAACTTTATAATATATTGCAAAGTTTGAGACAAGTCTCTTCCAATTTGATCAGCCATTTAGCTCAGGGAAGGCTTTGCCTATCCCCATTTGAAGCAAAGTCCCGGTTTATCTTTCCTCTCCTCAGCTTATAAACAACGCCACAAAATGAGTGACTTAAAATGAAAGATGAACTCTGAAGACGGTAAATATTTTTCCTTTTTTTTTTTTTTTTTTAACTCTAATAGTGTTATTTTGGAGGTTGTTTTCTCTTGTCCTTGAACTTAGGGAGGATAAATGGAGACAATTAGACATGTCACCTTGGGGTTTATTAGAGTGCAGCACAATTGTAGCAATACTGTTTTGGGTAGCTCAGCAAACGTTGTCCAGACTATTGGTTGCACGAGATGTTATTGGTTGTAAGGATGGAAATATTCCGAAGGGCTGGCACCGAAATTAAGTCCCATGTGCAACACATGGATACAGCCCATCTGGAGAACCGTAGTGTCCATGCAAACTCGCTTAATGTGCTTGACCCGTAGCTGCCACCCAGAGCTCTCTGCTCTTCCTGAGCATGCAGGAGAAAACATTTTCAACTGTGCTTTGGCATATTGGTTGCTTTGAGCAAAGGTATTGAATAAGGTGGTTTGTGGTGAAGACAGTGTGTTCTCCCAGCTGATTTGGAAGTTCTGCTGGGCTCAAGGATTCCTCATGGTTAAAATATGTTTAAGGGAAATGAATTTTTTTTTTCTTGTACAAATTGCAAATGATACAGCCCTGTTTAACTACCCTCTAAAAATAGATGCCAGACAAGTTCAATGTCTGTTTTCCAAATAGGGAAGATGCACCACAGTTTCCCTGATACTGGTTAGAAGTTTTCTCTGGGAATTTTGCATGCAATATCAGCAGTATTAGATTGCTACAGGGTGAGGAGAAGCCATATCCTGCTCACCCGGTGAATCCTGCTCATCTCACACTTAGCCACGTGGTTTCCCACAAACTTTAGGGAGGGTTTTTGTCCCTTAAACTGCTCCTCTGCAGGGAATTCCTTGAGAATACATGTGAAAAAAATGACAAATCTTTCTCTACTTTGCTGTTACTGATTAAATCACACTTCTGCAGACACCCTGTGCACCCAGCAGCCCGTGCAAAATAGCACCAGCTCCCACCAACGTTGTTTTCCTTCCCGCGCAATGCAGTGCCGGGTTCCCTGGATCTATTGGAGGAGCAGGGGGTGAGGGCTGAACATTTGTGCGGCAGTACTGAACAAAAGGACGGTGTTGTCTGCAGGCATCTACAAGCCGAAACGTAGCTGTCGGTGGGAGGTTGTGTGCGGTGAGCCCAGTCAGCTGCTTGAGCAGAAGAAATGAAGCCCCTTCCGGGTGGGAAGAGGCAGCTTAGTGATGTACGTGGTGTCCAGATTTCATAGTGTGTTTTGTGAACTCTTTTTCGGGGGAAAAATGGGATGAAACATCATTTTTTTCTGAACCAATGGCCAGCTTCTCAGAGAAGTTGCATTGCTATCTTGTGGTAGGACCCAGGGACCTTTTGGACCTTTCTTTACAGTAAATTGCCTAATCTTTCCTTAACCTCTCAGCTGACTTTGGCCTTTGCTTCCCAAGTTGGGCAGTCTGTTAGCACAGCTGTGCTGGCAGCCAGCTACTAAAAGAGAAGCACAGCTAGCAGCAAGAAAAACAGAGGTCCTGGATGATCTTGCAGCAAGCTCGAGCACTGCAGTTAAGGTGACTTGGTGAAGAAAACAGATCTGTTCCTATCTGCATAAAAAGCAAAGCCCCGATGACATTGAAAGCGTGTACTTCAACAGCTGCTCTCTGTCCAGAAGAAACACGTCCTAGGGTTAAATTGCCAGTCATCCCTGTCTCTTTTGACACTTGCACCTTAAAGAGTGTATCTCCATTACAACCTCCTCCTATCACTTTCAAAATTTAAAAGTAAGACCATAGAGTGTGAGTTGCGGCTGAAAGACCGCAATGCAGGAGGCTCATTTCTGTAAGAGCCACTCGAATGCTTCCTTGGAAAATGAGTGGAAATAGTTACACCCTGTAATGAAAGAGCTGTATGTGCCAATGGGATGCAGATCCCAAGAATGTTGTTGTTTTCTTGGTTAATACTACATGAAAATTCAAGGGGATGCCCTGGGGACTGGAAGGGGAGAGGGGATTAGGGCTGGGACACGTTGACAGACATCAGGAGTTGTTATAAGAGAGCCTAATGGGAATGCCTAATTGGAAATCTCATTCGTCCTCACTATTTTATGACCCTGGAGACTGGAAGATTGGTCTTTATCACCTTTCTGTCAAAAGGAAACACTGGCATGGTCCAGTGATGGTTCAGAGGGTCCTGCATCACTTCATGTTCGTTTTACTGAAATTCTGTAGCTCTGGTTCAGGAGAGCACATGCAGCTGCAGCATGGAAAGGCTGCTGCTGCTGAAGACCTTCATGCTTCCAGTAGAACATTATTTCTCTTATACATAAATCATATAACATATAGGAGTATATAATTCGTCAAGAAACAGCTGCGGTTGTCGTTTCTCTAGCAGGATAGTACTTCCATTTCCTGCTCCTTCCTCTCAGCTCATCTGCTGAAGACTTCCTAGGAATAAGCAGTGGTGTGAAGTGCTTGCAAACACGGTCGCAGGGAGGCTCTAGAACTCGCGCATGCCTATCCTCCACCCTTATTGGACTGAAAGTCTGCGGTATACAGACATAAAATAAATAAAAATACAAGTTTGAAACAAAGACAGACTGAGCATTTTTGGAAAGCAAATGTTAATCTTGCTAATAACTTCAGTGTTAAAAGTGTGTCTTCTTTTCTCCCCACCATCCCCCCAGATTGCAAACAGTCAATGAGGGAAGAAGAGGGGACAGTAACTATGAACAGGAGAGGAGCTATCAAGCAAGCCAAAATCCACTACATCAAAAATCATGAATTCATTGCTACCTTCTTTGGACAACCTACGTTTTGCTCTGTCTGCAAGGATTTTGTATGGTAAGAAGGAAATGCTAAGCTCCCCCCACACCCAAAGGCTAAATAATTGTAAAATTTGCTTCGGGTACTTTGAGACAAAATGTAACATATAATTTCATCTGTGGTGCGAGATGAAAAAATATATTTACTAGTAGTATTGTCTTGCCCAAGAGCTATAGTCATTTCTTTCACATTAAAAAACTTGAACATTTTTGCCATTGAAATAATTGGCAAAAATTAGAGCCAAAAGCGAGGTCTGGCATGTAATCAACAACGGCGCTTTCACGGAAGAGTGTGATTGATTACTGCTTTCCTTTGTGTGGACCTGAGAAAATAACGCTCAGACTTTGAGATGTGAAGTGGCTGATAGGATGATCAGAGTAAAGACCCATCGAGGGCAAGAAGCTGTATCCCTTTAGACCATTTTCATAGTAAGTCATATCAGAAGAAGGACTTCCCATGTGATTGAAACCACCTCTTTTCTGTTTTGTCTTCATAATCTGTTGGTCTAACAAAACATGCTACCTTTTCTTTGAACCTTGCCTTCCTCAGACAGACAATTCTGTATAGCAGAACTTAGTCCAGTTTATTAATTAGAATAAATATTCCAACAGATAAAGGCTTGATTGGCTGACATGGTAAAAACAACTTCAAAAAAATTTTTTCAGTCCAACAAACGTATGCTTTCATGAGTTCTTTCTTTGTCTTTTTTTCTTTCCCCCCAGGGGACTCAACAAGCAAGGCTACAAATGTAGGCGTAAGTTGATTTTTACCTTTTTCTTGTACTACTTTCTGCACTAATCTATAGTTCTAATAGTTACTGTTGGAAAAAAACCTCTGTAAATATGTATGGCAAAGTGCATGGTCACCATTTTATTTATATATACATATACATACACATATATATATATATATATATATTTTTTATAAGTGAATGTTAAACACAAGTTTTGCATGACGACCCAAGGCACTCTAGTTACGATCAACTCCATTTTATCTGAATTTTAGTATCAAAATTTAGACTTAATGTTTCTTCTTGTAAGCACATAATGCAGCTGAGAAGTTGCACTCTTTTATCACAGCAGGTTTTGTTAACAAAACATTGAACAGTTGTGAAAGCTGTTCTAAAAAGGATTGCAAATATTGTTGGGGTTTACAGCTGAACTGATCAGCACTTTTGACTTAGGATTGATCTCTGTACATTACCCAATACAGTAGGGTGGATATCAAAGGGTAAAACTCAAAAACAAAATATTATCTTCCTGTTATCAAGTACTAGCGGCGTTGCCTAATGGAGGCAGATTTAGTCTAGAAATACAAATAATGATAATAAGAAATGGGAGGAAGTTGTTTTAAAAAGACGATCATCTTAACGGGGGGGGGGAATGGTTTTGGTGTGTCTAGTATGATGGAAAGGAATTTCACGTTGTTCTCTTTGAAATGCAAACACCTCATGCCATGTATTTATCATCTGAAGGAATCCTTTTTTTCTTGTGCATGTCTTGAAGAATGCAATGCTGCTATTCATAAGAAATGTATTGATAAAATCATTGGGAGGTGTACCGGTACTGCAGCCAACAGCAGGGACACAATGGTAAGAGGTGAAACAATATGGTTATAATACAGAGAGCATAAATATGTAATTGAACACTCCTGAGCTGACAACACCTTGCGCAGAAACAGCCAAGTGCGTTTGGGAGGTACTTGGCTGCACAACCAAGTTACTGTCTTCTCTTGAAGATTATATACAATGGGTGCTGAAAGAAATTTTCAAGCAAAAAAAAAAAAAAAAGAAAACCCCTTGCAAGGAGTTGGATAGTAATGATGGGTTGTTTCTTTCCCCTCTAGATGAGGGACCTATGTATGGAGCAAGAAGGATTTTGGCTGGCTTCAAAAATCCAAAAATGCTGATTTTTTTTTTTTCCCTCCTGTTTGGGTGTGTTTTGTGGCATGGTGTATTGATATTTCTAATGGTGTATGGGAGGATAAATTGACGTATTTTCTTGTGGTTCTGGGCATATTCTGTAGGCATTCTCCTATCTTTCATCACAGCACTGCCACTTGAAAGTGTGAGCTCACTATTATCAGGACCCCTAAATCTCACAAAAAAAAAAAGGCTCAAATATTTTTTTAAAAGCCAAGCACTTTATGCAAGTAGCATCACGGTCACTGCTAAGAGACATTTAAATGGTGAGGTGTAAAGAGATGTGGACAAGTGCTTTGTGGTGTTCGCTAGGTGTCTAGTTAGGCTTGGAGGTGTATCGCTGCCTTATATGCAGGATGTTAAGACTGGAGTAGTCGCGGGGGGAGGAAACATAAACTGTAGGTTTATAATATCCCGGCTATTTTCTATAAGAAGCTGGTCCTGCTCAGGCTAAGGTGGCTCAACGCTGTCACTGCTCTCAGTTTCAGAAGGAGCGCTTCAACATCGACATGCCCCATCGCTTCAAGGTTTACAATTACATGAGCCCGACCTTCTGCGACCACTGCGGCAGTCTGCTCTGGGGCCTCGTCAAGCAGGGGCTCAAATGCGAAGGTAGGGCCGGAGGCTGGCCGGGACCTCGTCGCGCTGCCCCCCGCGAGACATCAGCTACCGCTATGAATCATGTATTTATATATGTCTGCAATACGGCACTCAGCTCATCCACACCTTGTTTAAAAAGCTTTTGCGCTAGCTTCTCACGCAGTCAGGGAATGGGCTGGGGTGCTGCGCGCCCCCCTCGCACTGTGTAACCAGTCCGACCCCTTTGCACGGCAAGAGCTGAAATTCAGCAAGTCTGACTCAAGGCAGTATCTGAAAGTGTAGTCAAAGTGTTGCTGTAAATGCCTATTTTTTTATAATTCTCCTACGCAAAGGTAAGCTGATCTTTATCATAATGGATTTTTGAGGAGAAACTAAAGCTGCCTGAAGTTTGTTCCATTTTGAACAGATTTGTAGCCTTCATTAAATTAAAGATTAAAATTGCAGTTTTAATAATGTATTCATGTCCTATCTAGGTCTATAACAAGGTTTCTGAACTACACAGAAAGATAGGTGGGTTTTGGTGTAATGCTGGACAATGTTTTCATGACATTTGTATAACTGTCCTTAAATGTTTTTTTTTGTTGTTGTTTTTGGGTTTTTTTTAAGAATGTGGAATGAACGTGCATCATAAATGCCAAAAGAAGGTGGCAAACTTGTGTGGAATAAACCAGAAGCTGCTAGCTGAAGCTTTAAATCAAGTTAGCCAGGTATGCTGTCCTGCTGTTTGCCATGTAAATAGTTGCTCTCGGAGCATGTTTGGTTTTTTGCTTAATCTTTTCCATATCACTTTTATTGGGACTGGAAGTTTGAAACTGAGGAAATGCAGATGGCTTTCTCTTCTTAATTTGACTCATAAAAGGATTAACAAAAATGTTGATAGGCTAAAGTTCAAATTGGGGTGGAAAAATCCCATCTAACAGAATTCTTAAAAGGAACAGACACGTTGTCCTGAAATACAACTTAGTTCCTTTATGAAGCCAAGGTTATTCTCTCCCCTTTTCTTGAATAGTGTTTAAACAGTGGTAGCATAAAGGTAGAGTCAGTTTTTCCATGCTTCAACTTTGAATTCACCTTGAACACCAAAATTAAAAAAAAAAAATAGGGAGAAACATACCAGATGATATTTTCAATTTTTATTAACCTGAGATATGCACATAGGAACCCCCACTGGAATTCACACTGGCCCCATGGTTTACATTATTTGTCTCCTGCTGCAGCGTGACTGGTCCCTTGCGCACAGGCTGCTGCGGACTTCTGACTTGCAAATAAAGACTCAGACGCAAGCTCTGAAATAAAACAACAGGAAAATGTATCATGCAAGCTGATAGTATTTCCTCTAAGCTTAGCTTTCCTAAACATTCACCAGATACTTTGAGTTTTTCTGTGTAGTGAAAGAACTGCTGCGACAGCCCTCACTGTTTTCAATCTTTTCATTACTGAAACTTGATACCGGGGATCTTCCATAAATAAAAGTTGTTTGCATGTGCTGAAGACCAAGAATGTGTGACTTCAGTGTGTCTAGTATGACTGTGGTTCCCATCTCCCGGGCCAAGAAATAAACACATGCCCGAGAGGGAAGTTTTCCCACAGTGTAAATTCTTCTCATTATGGGTTCAAACCATTGTACCTTTAATAATTTTCAATGAATAACACTACATAGACTGTTTATAAAATTTAATAATGTACTTTCCCAAAGGGTAGAAAGTACATTGGGTGATCTGAAGCTGTAGAGTGTGGCTTAAATAGTCTGTGAACCAAACTTCTGGACAAAAGAAGATATGTGATCTGAGTTGATAATTAAAAAGAAAAATTTATACTGCCATCATGTTGTATTTAACAACTAGTGTTGTTAAAATGAATATTTCTAAACTAACAGTGCAAATATAATTTCAAGTGCTTTCCTCCTCCTCAGAAATCTACTCGAAGATCTGATTCTGGATCTGTAGAAAGTGTTGGTATTTATCAAGATTTTGACAAGAAACCTAGAGGTCCAGGAGATACAACAGGTGAGAAAAGCTGCATTATTTTCTTTTAGCTGTTTACCTACCAGACTACACAAACTGACAACTTAAGCAGTTATTCATTCTTGCCTTGTGTTAGGCATTTTTTTAAACAATAAGGGCTGTTTAAAAATATAAGTATATATTTCTTTTTCACAGTCTCCTGGCCACACACAATGCTTACATAACTTTTGACAAATGCCTACGGTTCTTTATTCCATGAGCATATCCACCTTTCTGCAAATGCTTGCTTTACTCATTGCGGCACAGCTCTCCATGGTGGAGCTGGAGAAAAACCTTGCTAATCTGAGTACAACATGCCTCTTTCCCTCCTGGAACTGAAATCTGCCACGCACATTATTAACTACCTTGATTTGTTCACCAAATATTAGAAACCCCTGTGCAATGGCAAATACTATCAATGTTAGAATTTAACTAGCCAAAATACTACTATAAAATACTACTAATAGCCAAGATAGTTTCAGTACCACCTGGAATCCTGATTATTTACGTTCAATATAAGGTTCTGCACTTTTTTATTGTGGCTAAAGAATTGTAGCATTGTATAAGCCTTATTTTAATAACTGCTAGCCTATGATAATTTATGCAATAAAAAACAACTGTAAAAGTCACTTTATACCAGATAGAAATCTCTATGCTCAGAAAGAGATAACTGGTCTTTTTGGAGTGATACAGTTATTCATCCATATATTGAGCTAGTTCTATTTACATGTCCAGTAAGAAAATTACTTTTGATATAATTATCACACCTTATCTGGCTTGCCAGAACAGGGCAATAAGGTAGTTTTACAAAGGTAGTTTGTCTGAATACTAAGGGTGCAGCTACCAGGCAGCACAGCCGCCATCAGAGGGTTGTGTTGTTGATCCAGCAGATCCTAGGCAGCTGGGATCAAAAGAAAAAGTTAATAATTTTAGGATATAATTGGGATTAACGAGCATATTCACGCTTCTCAGCTGGAATCATGGGCCAGCAGCAGGCATAAATCAGATCTTTCATGGCCTCCCTGCTTAGGCTGAGGGACTAGCCTGCTCTGCTTAACAGAAGATAAATAATTTGTTTAAAAGCAGGCCTAGTGAAATATTCTTTTCTCCAAACTACGCTCTGTATCTTAGTCACTGGGAAAAGTTAGGGCTTTTGATTTTATAATTCCTGTCGTAAGTATTGCTTAAAGCCAGCATCAGAAAGAATCACAGATTCAAATTCAACAGTATCAAGTACACTTGAATAATAGAAACTTTGTTATAAAATACCTGATTTGCCTCTCTTGTTTAGATCTGCCAGGATCCCAGCAGCAGGTGCCCTGAAACAGCATGTCAGTACTGAACTCCTAACAGAGGATCTGTCATGCAACATTTTTGCATATATTGAACTTTAAACTCCCTGTTTCAATTAGCAGATAACAGAGAGTACGACAAGCTCTGGGAGGGAAGCACAGCCAAGACAGCGTCGCGGATTGCAAGCAGGAGAAAATTCAACATAGACAGCTTTGTCTTCCATAAAGTACTAGGGAAAGGAAGTTTTGGGAAGGTATGTAGCAAACTTGCAGTCTTAAGGCAGCTGCCTTGCTGGATCTTTGCAATGTTACGGGCTATTTTCATTAACCAGAAAGGTCTCTCAGTTGCAGCCGGTTGGGCAGATAACCTTTAAGAGAACAGACTATAGCCATGCTTGCCAAACTCACAAGACACGGACAGAAAAATTGCCCTGGACTCTGCCCTGCCTGCGTTATGTGGTTCTCACATCCTCTCTGTCCCCTCATCTCTACACCCAGCACCCTCACCTTCTCAAATCTCACCTGCCTTTCCTGCTTAAATCATTTTTTTGTTGCCGTGGCATCTGCTATAGTCACCTTTGACTTCCTCCTGCTGCTGCCATCAGCGACAAAGTTGGTCTTTCATACGCGTGCTCTAATCTCATTGTTTGTATTTATTTGGCAGGTTCTGCTTGCTGAGCTGAAAGGGAAGAATGAATTCTTTGCTATCAAAGCACTGAAAAAGGATGTGGTGCTAATCGATGATGATGTGGAATGTACCATGGTGGAAAAGCGGGTCCTAGCACTTGCATGGGAAAATCCATTTCTCACGCACCTTTACTGCACGTTTCAGACAAAGGTAAGGGGAAAAATAAATTAAAAAATGACACCACCACAACAGATTTAACCCTTCAATGGATGCTGTTACCAGCAGTCAAGTGAAAATAAGTTAGTGATCAAAAAAGTAAATTTTCTTTTCTTGCACTCTGAAATAGTTCACAGGCCTTGTGGAAAGTAAATATGAGTGCTGCCCCAATATAGGTTGATAAGAACAGAACAAGACCCAAACAACATCTATGCAATCTAGAGTAAGAGGCAACTGAATTTAAATCCTTGACCTTAGATTTATTCTTGGTGAGGGTAAAGATTGTCACAGGTAGGAGTCAGTAAGTTTACTTAAATGTGTATTTATATTAAGTCTAGAAGTCCACAGAATACAAGATGAGATATTTAGCCTTACAATACAAGACCAGGATACGCAAATCTATAGCAATTTCATACAATCTTAGATGTGTACGTAGTGGAGAAATATCTCTGCATAGGAGGAAAGTGACTGCTTGGTCCCCAATAGCCACATCACTGCTTCATATATTCCACGCTGTGGCTGCAATAACATCAGTAATTTTTTCATTCTGCTGATTTGCAAACAGGATCATCTGTTCTTTGTTATGGAGTTCCTGAATGGGGGAGACCTGATGTTCCACATACAGGACAAGGGGCGTTTTGATCTCTACAGAGCAACGTAAGTCCAAAACCCTTCCGTCCCTATCTGCCTGAACAAACATCATCTTTGTGGTTTTACTGCTACTAATTCTACACCCCTTACCTGCAATCTTCTGCTCAAGTTTCAGTGGCTGATGATTCTAAGGGTATTCCTAGGCAGGGGTTTGATACAATGAAAGAAGCTCATTTAATGATGTATGGGGTTAGGTTTTCTTAATTTACTTAGCAGTATACCTTAATATATTTAGCAGTTTAAGTACCTAGGGATGCCTGGTAAACCACAACATGACCAGCAATGAAAAGCACAAGGTACCACTTCAGTGCCTCTTAGGATATTTCATTATTGATTATTGCTGAATATTTCATTATTGATGAAATAATTAAATTCCTAAGAAAACAGCATGGAAAAAAAAATCCCTATATTATTTACTCTTGTTGTTAATTTGATAGGATAGTGCAGAAATGCTGGAACCTGCAATTCCTGCAAGATACTAATAAAGGGCTGGGAAGGCCAAAGAAAAAGGTGTCTATTCAGTAGGAAAAAGTACTTGATTTTTAGCAGGTGTAATTTTGCTGCAGTTACCTATGACTTTAGCAATCACTGGAGCTGAAGACTTAGAGTGTATTATTATTATTATATCTATCATATTTTGCTAGTTTTATGACAGTATTTTCTACCTCCCTCACTCAGAAGCATGAAGGTTTTAGTTAAAATAATTGAATAGGCAAGATCTTAAAGGTAACAGTGTAGGATACTGGATCCACTCCTGAGCATCAGTGATGGTTGTATAAACAGACTAGGAATAGACTAGACTTGTGTTACTGTGTGCCGTACTAAGGAATAGGGGATTGGATTGGATCAAGGAGTCTGAAATAAATAGTGACTGGGCAGTAGCCGGTGTTACAGGTCAGGACTAGCTCCATTCCCACTGTCCCCAGCAAAAATCTGGATAAAGCCCCTCTGCCTCACCTCCATTCAACATCTTCTTGCATCCTCAGCACACATTTTTGAAGTTTTGGGTCAACATTCAGGTCTATCTGCTATACAGAAATGGAAATAATAGTTTTGTATTTGTTTAAAAAAAACAAAACAAAAAAAAATCTTTTAATGCATTTCAGGTGGAGGGGAAAGCATTCCTTTAGTGTCTTCCCTCGTATGCTCTGGATTATCACCTCCGTTTTGAGGAGACTGCCCTGAAGCAAGGCTACTTTTAGGCTGCCTTCTACAACTGGGCAGGTGCAGAAGAAGATAATTGAGGCCTGTTTCTAGTTCAGCCATTAATGCCCCGTCCCCTCCTACAGCAATCCCATGAGTGCTGAGCTCCTGATAGCTGGCTTTCAAAAAGGCACATGCATATAGCTCTCTGCAAACACGTACATAGACTACTAAAGAGTAGAAAAGGGACGCTGTCTCAAATGGAAGTGGAATGAAACATTAAGGCAGCTGCTGACCCCTTGAATGTTTGGCATTAGATACCACAGATGTGCAGTAAAGAGATTAACTTGCAGACTGTAACATCCAGTGCGACAAGCTGTACAAATACAGGTGTACTATTAAATATGGCATTTATCTTTCCTAGTATTGAAAGACATGTACAATACGTCTCACTCCATAAAGACAAACTTATGGCAGCTCTTCTGGCCAGCTGCACTGACTGTGTCTTAACTGAGCAAGCCAATTTAAAGGATGTGTTGGTCTTTTCAGGTTTTACGGAGCTGAAATTTTATGTGGGTTACAGTTTCTTCACAGCAAAGGCATTATTTACAGGTGAGTACCTATTAGTTCCAGTGTGGGACCTATGAACTGTCATAACACCGGGTGTATCTATCTCAGAACTACTGATTAATGCAACTAGTAACAGCTTTTTGTTAAGAGATTTGGTGTTATTCCAAGGGCATTAACATGCTTGAGACCCATTTTATCTTTTTTTTTCCCCTTGGCAACCAGAATAATGAAAGTTTGCTGGTGTAATCACACAAACTGACTGGTGTGGTTGCAGGTAGACTTTGCACGTAAATGAATCCCTTGGATTCATACAAACAAACATCACTGCATAAAAGAAACAGAGCAATGTCTTTGCAGGTATTAGCATAATGGAGATGTATTTTAGAACTTGTTCTAGCTGTCATTTGAACAAGTTGCAATGCATTTGCCCCTCTCAGAAGTTTATTGTTTGCTCAGGCAAACAGCAGCTGATGTCCAAACAGAGAGGAAGGATTAATGGTGTGCTGCCTTAGCCTGGGGAATCTTGGTCTGAGCAGCACCTCACCTACTTGGCAATCTGCCTGGCTGATACTGGAAGCTTAAGTTACCGAGGAGAAAAGACTGTACTGTTCTCATGTAAAATTGCCTGCCCTATTCAAGTTTTTCTTGGTAAGCAGCAGGGCTGTTGAGTTTCCCTTCAGCCTGCTCTCCTTGGTATGTGCTTCTGCAGCCAGATGGACCAAAAAAAATGCATTGCTGTGAAAGCGAGGGAATGCAGCTTTTGGAAAATGCCATTAAAAAGCTTGTACTTGAGGGAGGCGTATTATTCTGAAAAAGGCATGAATAGGGCACTTCACAGACCCCTTCACTGCGACTGCAAGCCCGGAGCTCCCCAGTGCCGTAACTAGGAGCAAGCACTAAAGCTGGGCAGGCTTGGAGCATTCACTCTCGTGCCAAACGCCCTTGGACGCCAGCAATGCTGCCTTTGCTTTACATTAGGCAGCGTAGCACACATTAACCCGTGCCTCGTTCCAGCAGCAACAGCGGCGCCGGGCGCCCTGTTAGATTTGAAAGCAAATGGTGCCAGTTATAAAGTCACCCACTATACATCAGCCTCTTTAGTTACTCAGACAAGAGAGACATAATTCTTTCCTTGTCCTTACCCTTACACAAAATACAAAGTAATAATTTTGTCTCTGTTGTGCTGATTGACGATTATTTTCTTGAAAAGCCTCTTCGTATGGTGCAGGTAGGTTCATTTTAATTTTAATAAGAAGCTGCATGCATCTGAAAATAAAAAGTATTCACTTGTTCTTAAAGCAAGTTTGGTTCTTTTTTTTCGCACTTTTTGTAGAGACCTAAAACTGGACAACGTGATGCTCGATAAAGAAGGCCACATCAAAATAGCTGATTTTGGAATGTGCAAAGAAAATGTCGTCGGCGAGAACAAGGCAAGCACTTTCTGCGGCACCCCAGACTACATTGCTCCTGAGGTCAGTATGACACTGCCACATGCTGTTCAGGGCAGATTTAATACAATGATGTTAGAGCAGCAGCTGTTGTTAATCTTCCTTTGTAGGCTAATACTTCATAAATTTAAAGAAGATAATTAGCATGTAAAAACATTAAATCTCTGTGTTCTCTGTAGAAGGTACTTAATATTTGTAAATAAGCTCTGTCTGCAGTATTTATGGCAAGCTTCAAAAACGTGTTTTTGAAATGATAAAAGTTTGTGTTTCAAAAATTAATCTTCCCTTCTGCCTTTACACTGAGTGTACACGAGGGGCTCCCTCAAAATGAATATATTAGTACTTCAGATAAAGAAGAGGCATGTGTTGCTGCCAGCAGCCAAAATACAAAGAAAAAGCAGCTTGTACGGAGCATCTCATTAAATTAAAGTCCTTGTGCTCAGAGTTGTTTTAAAAAATATATGACTTGCAAAATAGTCCAAATAAGTCAGTTAGGTTCTAAATGGCATCAAAGTCTGTTTGCTACTAACTTGCTTTCATCACTACTTCTTCCCCCCTTCCCTTTCCTTGCTTTATCATCTTGTAAAGAAACTAGAGAAAGATGATTTCCAAGTACAGGGTGTTTAAAATTAGCGGATAAAATCTGTCAGTGAGAGCAAAGAGTTTGAGTTGTCCACATCTGCACAAACAGTAGCCAAGAATAAAACTACGGATGTACATCAGTGTCAACAACCATGCCGGACAGGTGGATTATTTTTCTTCTTTTCCCTAAAAATCCTAGTTAGTTATTTCCTCCTAAAATAACTTTTTTTCTGGCGTGTATGACATACAATATTATCAGGTTTTTGAAAAGCCTGAAATACATCCATCATGGGGAAGCTGCCTTTTACTGATTACCTGCCTTTCTCGCTCTGCTCCTTTCCTTCTGCGGAAAAAGATCCTGCAAGGCTTGAGGTACACGTTCTCCGTGGACTGGTGGTCATTTGGGGTCTTGCTGTATGAGATGCTTATTGGACAATCTCCTTTCCATGGGGACGATGAAGATGAGTTGTTTGAGTCAATCCGAGTGGACACACCTCATTACCCACGCTGGATTACTAAGGAATCAAAAGACATATTAGAAAAGGTAGGACTGGTGATCACTCATGGGATCGCGGTACTGTGTTTGTCCTAGGGACGGAGTCTGGCAAAAATAGCTAGACTTGTAAAAGATGCTGTTTATCAGGAAGCAAATTCTTAAAAGTGGAAAGCCAAATGAACTATAATGCTAATGGTTGGGCTACTGCGAGCAACTTTTTTTGTTCTGTTTAGCAGTATACCCGTTATTTCTTCTAGTGCCACCTACTGTTTGAGTAAACGTAAAAGCTTTACTGAGTATCTTGTTTTGCAGCTATTTGAAAGGGATCCAACAAGACGACTAGGGGTCACCGGGAACATCAGAGACCATTCGTTCTTCAAAACCATCAATTGGGCAGCACTAGAGAAAAGGGAGGTAGACCCTCCTTTCAGGCCAAAAGTGGTACGTGCTTTATTCTTTGTTCCTGCAGCAGTATTGCAGATGTCAGTCTTGGAGTGGTTGGGGGTGTGTGTGTGTGTGTGTTTTTCTAACTGTTACTTACCTAAACTATCCTGTTGCAGTTCTTTCTCACTTTTATAAACCAAACACATGTCTATCCCAAACCCCACTGCTCTTGGAGAGTCCAGTTATGAAATGACACACCTTTGACTGCCCCAAAAATCTTCCTACTGTAGTATTTAGACTGTCTCCCTATACAACCCCAAGGAACCTCTTCACTAATATCATCTTCAGGCAAATCAATTTAGTTGATATCAAATAACAGTTGATATCTGTCCTTCTTAAATATTTAAATCATTGGAGAAATGCAACATTTTGTATGCCTTAAGAAGTTAGCACTGTTGATAGTTTCCTGGATTTTTTTTCTCCTGTATTGCCATGCTGGAGAAGGACCAATACCTTTGAGCTACTCAGCTGGTATTTTCTCTGTATAAGCATTAAATCTGTGCTTTTTCAAACTTGGCCTAGAGTCTCCACCAGGGCAAAAAGATGCATTCTGTAAACTACTACTGAACATACAAGAACTCTTTGTAGCACATGCGGCTAATGTTACCTGAAAAGCATATAAAGAACAGAGCAGACACTACTGTGATATTCTGCGTCAACATGGGCAGCTGCTGCTTCACCTCATCTTCAATTAGTTAAAAATCCAAAACGGTTTTCCTCCGTCCCATGCTGGTACAGATAAAGTGATCTGGAGGTAACACAGTCTCTTTAAAACGTGCTCACGTACTCGACGCAGGAGAGTTGCTCCAGTCAAGAATAGGAGGTTCACGTAGTATGTTCCCACGCACTCGGGAAACGTGAGGACCCTGCAAGCGTAAGCTTTGGAGGTTTGGAATGGAAAACTTGGTCATCTTTAGTAATGCGAATTCTCATGTAACAGTCACAAATGTTACGTTTTATCCAGACACCAAGCAGCTGTCATAATGCATCTGAGTTTTTTTCTGAACAAGCACAGAACTTAAAATGCTTTCCAGAGTTTAAAAAAATACTGGTTAATACCAAGAAGTCTTCAGCTTAAATGTAAATGATTTGCTTTTGTCCCCACAGAATCTTTGGGTAATTCAATGAAACTTTATCACAAATCCAGGTGGTTCTTTTCCAAAGCTAGTCAATGCTATTTGTTTTCAGCTAACAATAAATAATTGCCAAGCTGTAATTTTATACTGTTGTTGCAACAGGCATAGAGATAGAGGAGCTATTTTTTTTTTTTAAATAGTTCAAGATACCATTTGCTAAGGTATTGTATTTAGCAGTTAGTTAGTTTTGGAAGGGGGGAGGGAAAAAAAAGTTTGCTGCCACTGCCTCAAACTATCTTCCCTCTTCTTTGTTTAACACAGAAGTCAGCAAGCGACTACAACAACTTTGATAGAGAATTTCTGAATGAGAAGCCAAGATTATCTTACAGTGACAAAAACCTGATTGAGTCCATGGATCAGTCTGCATTTGATGGATTCTCTTTCATTAACCCCAAATTTGACCAGATCCTAGACAAATAGTCTCTGCTCAAGTCGGACTTTAAAGCGGGGTTAAGTTTAAAAACAGAGAACTTCAAGTGTTAAGTGTTACACAGTCCAGCGATGTTGTCAATATTTCAGAATAATACACAGTAGTGTGATTACTTATGTGTAACTGCTGATTTATTGGCAGTGTTCTTTTATGCATGGTTGGGTTTAAGGTATGTGAATCATGTGCATTATTTTCTCTATTTGGGAAAATGTAAATTCTGTTTGGTTACTTGAATGTAGTTATGTTATATAAATATGCTGTATATTTTGCTCGAGAGAAGACATCAGGGAACAGATGATGTCTTTTTAAAAAGTGTTTGAGCCCTTGGTTCTTTTATTTGTCTTCAATTAAAAGAAAGTTACATTAAACTTTCATTCTTGGCTTTATGATATTTTTTCCTAGAAACATTCAATTAAACTCCAGTTATCTTATCTTTAAATGGGAGTAAAACATAATAATTCGTAAGCCCTCATGATTTAAAAAAAGAATAATAATATGAAGAATTAGGCAAAAGGATCCACAGAATAAACAGTCCTAAGACACTAGCTGCTGTTGGAAAGAGTTAGCTCAGCACCACTCTTACTACTTTTTTCTAAATGCAAAGTCCCTCTCACCAAAGCATCCAGTGCTAAACAAACAGAGGCAGGACTACCCTTGGGGATACACCATTAGCTATTATAATTAATAAAACCTCAAGTTACAGCATTACAAATGGAAAATTAAGGAAAAAATAAGAAGCAAACTTTTTCCTTCCTACAAAAAGCTTTTTTTTTTTTTAATTCGCATGCTACACTAGCTGCAGTCAAATCTGACTTGTGCAGCACCGCGGGAAGGTGTTCGCAAGTGCCAGATCTGCTGTGACAATTCTCCCCTTCTCCCAGGTGCCTGGCTGCACTGATTAGTCCAAATATTTATTCCGAGGAAGTATAGGCATAAGACATTTTGGCCTAAGTATCCAGCAGCAGCAGCATACTGCTGGGGAAAACAAGCTTCCACTGCTAAATTCTACTTCCTTTTAATAGAAATAAACCATATGATCACAGTGCCTTACCAGAAGGAAAAACAACTCAATTCAGTTGTCGTGTAGAGCATTAGGACCACTTGTGTCGCCTGCTGCAAAGGGCGCACCGTGTTGAACTGCCAAGCACAGAGCCTTCCTTCCCCACCTTTATTTGCTCGATTGTTTAATACTTGCTGTAAAAAGGGTTTAAAACAAAATCTGCTTTGCTACAGCCACTTCTGAATTTTGATTTTTTAACTATTTCTGCACACAAATGAGAAGGAACAAACTAAGATGCAATTACTGCAGAGCTCGGTCAGAAACTCTTCTGCTTGCACCTAGCTAGCAAAATAGAGCCTGAGGGAAGACACCATGCTACAGTCCCTCCGACTTCGCTCAGAAGCTTTCCGCACCCGCTAACCCCATTGCAAAGGCTTCAGTTTGTCACCCACTGAGCAGGCAGGCAAAGTCATCTGCTGCGTATCAGTTTGTCCGGCAGTTACACAAACCAGCCCGTCCAAGCTTGTGGGTAGCTTCAGCCTTAATTCTGCTGTAAAAGCAGGAGAAAGCTATCGATCTCCCTTCTTTCTCAATAAAACTTGCTGTAGACTCAAAAAAAAAAAAAACAACCCAGAGTGATTTCTCTGTTTTTCCTCTAATGAACAGCTCTACCTTATTGTTACAATCCAGCTAACTCCAGGGAGACTTGGCTATCATACAACCAGACAGCAGACTGGACCGTGAGACCGTAGGCGGCAATTTTGGATAGCTCGCTCAGGTCACCAGCCCCCAGAAAGCACAGCCCCGCGCGTCCTGCGGCTCTGGGGACTCGGCCTGCCGGATCGCTGTGCCGAGGGCCACCTGCTGGACAGGCAACAGACCGAGCAGCTCCAGCAGCATCACCGCCAAGTCCTCAAAGCACACTGGGATGAAGGCATTCCAGAGATGATGATAACCCTTTTTAATGTCCAGAGCTTAAAGCTTAATGTCCAAAGCCTTAAAACTTTCCTTAAACAAAAAAGCCTCACACCAACACATAACTACATAGTAGAGCTAAAAAAAAAATAAGGACACACTACCACATATTTGAAACAAGACCAAAAAAACCCCCAAAAATCACTCTGAATAGGTCATAAAAGATATACACTATCCCCCGTGAATGCTATCCACAAGTATAAGCTAATGAACAAGATCAATATTAAAATTTAGACTCATGGCTCTCGAATCGCCAAGTATTAATTAATTTTGCTCTTACCCTTCAGACCGGCAAGACAAGCAGGACACCTGCAGCATCAGCTTCAGCGCGCTCTCCCTAATCAGCACGGGCAAACAGGTCCAGGGCAGCAGCGTTCTCTGGTGGTGTTCAGCGCTCTCCAAAAAGCAGCAGCATTTGGAAGGCTGCATTGCAATGCGGTGGCTTTACAAGCGCAAATCAGCTCTTAAACACCTCAAAACACCAATGGATAGCTTAAATGAAAATTCATAAATCTTACCTTTCTCCGCCCTTTTGTGCAAATCTTGACTCGTGCGAATCTGAAAGACCCGCCGAGCTTTTCCTTCCGTTACCGAGTTTCTGCTGCTTAAACGCTAGGGAGGTTCATGGTTGTGCCTGGCAGCGTATAGCAACCCATGGAGTAATTTTAACTTAATTCTTGTGCTCGTTTCTGTACCACCTCTTCTCAACAGGCTATGGTTCTTGCAGCTTTGAAAGCCGTGGCAGGCTGCTGACCTGCAGGACTATCTCATCAGCACTTTGGCTGCTGCAAACGGACAAGGAAAGAGGCACGGACCCGCGCACATTCCAGCACTCGATCTTTATTACTTGGATCAAAGGTCACAGGATTACATTTGTCTAGAAGATTAAGATGAAGGCCAACTAGGTACGAAAAGAGAGTTTAATCCCATCAGAAGGCTGCATCTGACCGAGCAAGTGCATTAACAGTCAAAATAGAGTAAAATAAAAAGGGGTAAAACATACAAGGGCAGGAACGGGCTTTCGCCTCCCCTGTCAATGCCAGGTCACTCTGTACGGGTGGCCAGGGACAGCGCGGGAGGATGGATACGCCTTTCGGACCATGAAGGTACCAGGCAGTTTTTACAGTGTGTTTCCAGAAAGGTAACTGCCCCGGGGAGACCCGACCACTCGCTCACAATTTACATTCTTTGTCCGCTGCTGTTTGCTCTCGCCGGCGAGCAAGGATCAGATGCAGCCAACGATTTAGTTAAGCTCCTAAAGTAGAACAGACAACTTCATACTTTTTTTTTTCTCTTCAAGTATCAACATACAGTTTATTTACACCTGTATACAATTCTTTTTACTGAACGCCCGCTTCATAAAACACTCATCACAGTATATTCCAAAGCCGCCTATAAAAATCCCTACTATACATAAAACATTTAGCCTTAAAGAATTTTACAGCACCTCTGAAGGGTTGGAGAGGTAAAACGAAGAAGGGGAAGGGAGGGGGGACGCAGCGCAAGCTACCCTGGCCAGCCACATTCGAGGACGAGGACACTCCACGCTCTCCTGGGAGGAAACGGGGCGCGTGGGCTCCGCTGCCCCCACGGGAAACCTTTCCTGCCGCCACCTTTCTCCAGCCGGGTCCGCATGCTCAGGAGGCGCGGAGCCACCTGCTTGGCTAAGCTCAGCAGGAAAATACCGCCTTCTGGGGTTTGCTTTCTCTAACTGAGGCTGAACTCTGATTTCCTCCGTTTAAAAGCTGTGAGCTCCTCGTCAGGGCGGGATGGCGCAGGGTCGCACGGGGGCTGGCTGCGGCGTAGCCGCGCTCTCCCATACGAAACATGGGAAAGCCGAGGGGGAAAACTATTTGCACAGCTTTGCCCCCGGCGCAGCCTCGGCTGCAACGCATCAATAAAGTGCTCCGAGCCGCGCGCTGCGTGGTCCCTCTCCTCAGACAGCAACTACAAACACAGCTAAATTAATAAAGACCTTAAATGCACATTACTGAACGCATGGATCACGTACAAAAAGACAGTACAGCTTGAAGCGAGTGCTTCTGGTCATTTAGCATCCAATACTTTCCTCTTCTGAAATGGAGTCTAGTTATATGGCTTGCTTCCGGAGCGGAATATATTGCTGAAATCAGCTTATGACGACAAATCACAACAGCAGCATGTTATTTTATAAACCCTGCACAAACAAAACACATTTAGCCCTTGCCCGCAAAGCAACGTTAGCGGGGCCCGGCATATCACACAGGACACGAGCAAATAAATCATCGGCATACATGGTAACAGTTCCATTAAATGAAAAGTCATTTAAAGGAAAAAAAGCACATTCCCACGGTCGTTCTCCTCATTTCCCGGACTAAGAGCCAGCGACCGTGTTGCAGCTTGCTGCAGTTGTCTAGTAATGCACACGATACATCGACATGGTACAGCTACCCGGTGTTGGCCTCGACAGACACAACAAATGCCATTTTTAGCACTGGAGTTGCTCAAAAACAAATTAAAAAGTTAGGTGTGCCATTTAAAAAAAAAAAAAAAAATCAGAATTTACTCCGTTTTTTTCTTGCGTGAGTTGTTAGAAGGGTTAAACTCCACTAAACCTTTCTTGACTCTTTCCTTACCTATGCACTGAATGTGGCTGTAAAGAAAAACGTATAGTTTGTGTTGAAATTCATTCCAAAAATTGCCTAAAAATCACAGCACTGAACGAGATACAGGCAGTATCTTGAGCCTTTGCTGGGCTGCGGCATTTCCCTCCAAGTCTCAGAGAAGCTGCTCGTCCTGCACCGTAGCGGCAGCAGAAAGGGCTTTTCTCTCTCTTTAGATTTATTATACAAGTCTGCTGTCTATACTTACACCCATGTCCCCCCAAACGGGTTATTTAATACTGTCTCTCCGCTGCAGTCCGAAATGCAGTCGGCCTCCGGAAAACGTTAAAACCTTGCTAAAATAGCAGAAGCTTTTGGAAGGGAAATCGAGTTCTAACAGTTGCATTGTCACAACGCAGGGAAAATCTCCCCATTTCCAAAAAGTTTAGGTTTCAGTTGGCAAACCCAGGCTCAGCTCAAAGCGCAGAAGATAACACAGCCGAGAAGCTTTCCAATCTGAAGTAGTTTTACAACATGGAGCCTCCAATGCCCAAAATGCAGAATTTCACATATATTAAATATGCCATCGAAAAAAGCCCTCCATCTAATTCTAGGCAATCATTCACAGTAAAAACAAAAGGACTCTTAGAAAAACACTTAAAAAAGAAAGTGAAGTCTAGTTAAAACCTGACAGTAAAATCGACACAGGTAATTAACTGCCTTGCAGTATCCACAGATGAACACTAAAAAGCACTGAAACTGCACAAATTTATGTATGAAAATTTAAAACCAACTATACTCTGCTCCCCAGAAATATTCTTAGTCCTCACCGACACCTTTCGGCCCTGGGAGTTATCCAGGACGACGGGTTTTCTCCAAAGAAGCAGAGCCACATTCAAAATGTCTTAAAGTGTAGGGGAGGCGCCTTGCTTCCAGCTTGGTTGACGGTCGGTGCTGCCTTCTCCGTCCCCGCGGACCTGAGCTATTCCCTAACACTCTTGGGATGGGGAAGGGTTGTCGCCGCCGGGAGCTGGAGCTATAGGTGGTTGGGTACCGTCCGCAACGCTTCTTCTCTGGACCGATCCACGCCGACATTCTGCCAAAGAAAGACAAAAAGGTCTTAAAGCGAGGGTCTCGCGGGCGTCCTGCTTAACACGCAACTACGATGCGGGCAAAAGATGAGCAGGTTTTAACACTTATTGCCTCAAAATGTCTTGAGGAACAAAACGAAAGGTCCCAGCTTAGAAACATAATTCAGAAGCCATGCTCAACCTTCATCCCAGCCACTACGTTCCCCACGGTGCCTGAGCTGCCAAAAAAAAGCATCGCAAGAGACACGTATCTCACTGGGTTTGGTAGGACATTCGGTGCCCCTGCACACTATACGCAGGTGACATTGCTATGCTTTAAGGGTTGTTTTTTTTTAAGCACTATCTCTTCTAGTGGTTCAGACACACTTACAGCATAAGAGGAAAAAAAAAACACATGGCAAAAGTCATAAACCAGACAACAAAAATAACTGACCAAATTTGGAAACCCGTTTCTCCTTTGTTTAGAGCAAACCCCAGGAAGAAAACTATTTAACAGCAACTGGAAAGTTAATTCTGGTCTTGTTTGCAAGCAGTTAACTCATTGGAAGGGCTTCCTAAAGATCTGGTAATGCAAAGTCTAAATTCATTTCAGGATGCGTGGGCCCGTCGGCAGACATCTCATTGGCATCAGATAACCAGTTTCAGTGGTTTTGCAACCGCATTTCGTAGCTTTTACTTTCAAGGCAAGTCTCTTCGGTGCACATCCAACTCAAGGAAAAGGAGACTCACTAGCACACAGGGAGGCCGAATCAGACCGCGTACACCACTCCATCGTCAAAATGCATCAGCTTGAAAAGCAAGTCGCTCCCCTTCCCAATATCCCCATATTTCTAGGATTTTCAGCCGTTTCTTCTCAATACAGGAGATAAGAAGCACTACTAGATTTGATCTGGGGTTGAAACGTGCCTACACCTTTTTCGTCCTCACCAATTCTCCTACGTTAACATCAATTCTTTTCCTTCAAATCAGCTTTTAAGCTCTTGGGCAAATCAGCCTATTTCCCACCCTGAAAACACAAAGATTTTTAGGACACCTACACGACTGCCGTGGGGCCGAGTTGGCCAAGTTCTGCGATTCTCCTCACCCCCCAGCACACCTCCCACCCCGCTCTAACCTCTCACTTTGAAGAAAAAAAAAAAAAGAAAAAAAAAGATTGAGTAAGTCCTATTTCAGAAAGGAGCTTCTACAGGCAGCACCCCTTTTGCAACCCAGGACACAGAAACGGTGTCGCCATCTGTCCAAGAACCTGGCAAAACAAGTCAAACTCCGCATGACCACCACAGGGGAAAAAACAAAAACACAACCATGCTGGCATTTCTTTCATTTGTCTATATTTTTCTTAACATCTGACGCAACACTTGGAGCACAGTTAACACATGCAGTAATTCCTTGGGACTGTGACCACGTGAGTGTCTCCACAGGCAATCCAAGAATATTGGCAGAAATCTTTTAAGCGGAGCATCTGCTGTTGATTCAAAAGCAATGAAACGGAGCATGAGGTACCCCAGGAAGCCAGAGGTACCAGAAATGAATCCACAAGCAGCAAGAACTAGAGAGATATAAATAGAAATGATGGGGTCAAGACAAGGCAGAAGACACCTTTCGTTGCCTTAAGCTGTATCAGATGAAAGCAGCATCCTGGCAGCTGAGACAGACTCAGGAGGAAAAATATGCAATCAAGAAAGCTGAGAGCAAGAAGTCCTTCAATCCGAGTTGGGGAAAAGGAGGCAGAACAGAAGCATACTGAACCGTCACACCGAAAAAACTAAACTCTGCCTAGGGCTCCTGGGTCATCTTAGACGTGCATTCAAGATACCTAACTGCAAGAGCAGATGGAGCGAGGCTTAGAAAGGGACTAACAGCCCTTTTAATGGTAAAGGCTTTCCAACGTGGAGGAATCTTTGGAAGCAAAAGGTCTCCCTGCAGCTGCTCAGCCAGCCCATACTCAACACACCTGCCCAAAATTACCACTCCAGGAAAACCCCAAAATTACTACTGCGATGCATCAACACCAGCATGTTCTGGAGAGCTCGGAAAAGACAGGAGTGGGAATAAAAATAAACAAAAAAAGTATTTTTTTGGAACAGTATTTCTACCCATGCTTTTGGGCTCTCCGCAGCACACACAACCAAGGCACACAAATTCTTTGGAGCATCGAGTTAACCAGAGCCAGCAGGCACGTGTCATTTTAAATTCAAAAAGCCAGGTTTTCTTAGACCAGAAAAACCCCAAAATATTCGTAAATGGACTAAACACTCGATTTGACCAGGTAAGACACAGGAGGCAGCTTAGGTACAGCCTCGCTGCTGCTCGCTGCGCCCTGGCCGGGGCACGCTGCCGCACTCAGCCTCGGCCGGTGGCAGCGCACGCTCCCGCGCTGCCGCACCACCCCAGCTGCTCACCGCAAAGGTTTCGGCCTCGTCCCGCGGCGACCCGGCCATCTTCCTGTCTTCGTTATACTCATCTCCGCTTTGTGCGTTATTTTCTACCGAACGCGGCCTCCTACCACCACAAAGTGCCGTGCGTTTCGTAACACGCCAAAATCTGGCATTTTACTCTCACTTTTATTAACTCTGTGCAATCTCAGCAACAAAACTGGGAGCTTTAGGATAAAGGCTCCTCCAGGAAAGGAGGCTCTAAAATGCAAGGAGCCACGAAGAAAGCTCTAAGCGATAAAGTTTGTAAGGGGCAGCTGTACCTAAAGAACAACGCAGAACAGAGGCGTAAGCAGCCCGACGTAAAGTGCTCTTATCAGCCAGCTTCGTGGGGAACTGTCGCCGCCGCTTCCCACCCAGCACCAGGCCTTTTCTCCGCTAAGAAAACAGCCTAGAAAGGACTATTAAGCAATCTGCTCCGCTGCCATAATAGGAGCCCGCTTAAAGTGCAAAACCGCCTTTAAGCATCCGCTCCGCTATAAACACCTGCACAGCGAGCGCTGCGTGCGGCAAGGACAACAAGCAGCTTCAGCGCCAACGGCGGGCACAGCCCCAGGAAAGCAGGCGGGCAGCGGCTGGCGAGGTTTTCCCACAACAGAAGTCTTTGAAAGATTTTAGCTCCATTGGAAATTTAGTTTCAAATTGCACAGTATTTCCTTAGTCAGGAACCACGTAGATGAAAGCATTCAAAGTCATCCCAATACGGCTCTCAGCACCCGCCTGGGGCCAACGTCCCTGCACACCTCGCAGGGATGTTGCCCCACTGCCGGGTAGAGAGAAGCAACTGGACTCGCTAATTAACTGTGCAAGCAAGTTCCTCTATGGTGTTTTTTCCCCCTACAGCACATTGGAAGAAGTTGGGGCAACTACAACTCAAAAAAGTGACATACAAGTCACACCGAGTTCACGAAAGAGAGAGGAAAATAATTCAGGTTCTCCTATTCCAAGCCTAGGACAACGCTTTAATTAGATGTCGAGTGGTATATAGTGGGAGTCTCTCTGGCCAGCAGGTTGTTTAGATATTTAGGTATTAAGATATTTAGGCATTATGATATTTAGGCATTACATTATTATATAGCATTCCTGAATGCTATAAACCTCTGCAGACTGCAGTGTAATTTTAGAAGGGCAAATGTTTTTTTCCAAAACCCTGATTTTGGAAAAGTGGGCCATCTGAGAAACTTCCCTAACAGATAAAAGCTTTACACGACATGCCATTCTTGCTTACTTTTAAGATGAAAAGAAGCCCCTCGGAAAGCAGTTCAAGGAATCGGCCATTTACTACCTTTCCCGGATTCGATGCTACACAAATGAGGCTGCCTCAGCTGCAGAGATGCTTCTGGACTGTCTCATTTTGCCCACCCACAATGCCACAAAGGAGGGCACCGGGGCACAACACCGCACCTCACATGGACTGTGGTCTCTCCATCACGTAAAAGATTTTGTTGGAATAAACTTCAGGATTCGCATCCCAGCAGCTCTTTTGAGAGGATGCACCTACTGCAGGGAGGGCAAAGCCTCCTATTTCAATCCCTTTCAAGGCAAGTCAACCCACAAAACAATCGGCATAACTCTGCTCCCATTTTCTGAGATGTTCATCACCTCTTACTGTAGCCTAGGAAAAAATCTGGGTGCCAAACATATGAAGCAGAGCTGCAAACACTCGGCAGTCACCCACGTCCTTACGAGAAGTGGCACTTGAGCGCAGCGCCCCGGCTGCACGCCGGACCACAGAGCATGAGGCAGACCCTTGGGAAAGAAAATGCGTCTCAGCTCCAAGCTCTGGGTTTAGCAGATAAACCAGGCCTGGCTGCTGCCAGCCACCAAAGGGACCACATTTCAGGGAAGTCCAGGCTCCCCGGGCAGCAAACGGTCTAGCTCAAGCCAGGGGAACTCATCTTCTTCTCCAGGACCAGCAAGCTGATTGGCAAACGCTAAAGCCTACTTAATGCAAAACAGCTGTTAAGATGAGTTTGACATTAAAAATATTTACACACATTCCTATACCTTGAAAAACTGTTCTGGAGCTACATGGGAATTCGCCACCCTCTTCCAAACAGCACAACGTTAATTAGCACATCTAGAGGACTAGTGCTATGGCTCAGCAGGACTAAAACTTTACCGTAACTATGAATTGTTATTTTATGCTACAGAGCAGTCCAATCACTCCCAGGGGCACTGAAATAGGTAATACCGGCATCCAGAAAACACACTGCAAACTTTTTCTCGTCTTACACAGGATGTTCGACTTTGTGGCTTTCATGAATAAACACACTTCAGCTAACAGCAAATGACTGCTGGCTGTTCCAGTAGTCTTCAAATCAATGCTGCACGATCATTAGGTTACAGCAATCGAGAAAAACAGCATTCCAGTGAGAGCCAATTAACGTTCAGCAACTCACCCACATACATTAACCAACGCAATACAGCTTTATTGTGCTTTGATTTTTTTTTTTTCAAGCCATGCGCTATACAAATATTCAGTTTGGGGGTTGAGTTGTTCATTTTTTTTCCTTTTATTTATTTATTTTTATTTCAAAGTGATTGGAATGATTAGTTTTTCAATTTATTTTGAAGTAGTAGGATGAAAACAGCACCCTCAGTTCGAGAGTTGATCAGGACACAGGATTCACTGATGAGCAGGGACTGTTACAAGAGCGTCCTCAGGAGGTCTGGAAATGTCTACATTCTGTGTAATAATAAAAATACAGAGGAGAATATTTATCATGCAGCAGTAAGAGCAACAAAAATCCCAGCTTCCTTCACAAGTACACAGCTGCATTCAGTTAAAAGCAGAGATTTCCCCCCCCTCCCCAGACAGTGCAGCAGACTGAGAGCTGCTTGGTGTCCCTGGACTAGACAGCAGGAAAACATATTTACAGTAATCACTGATCCCATGCTGATAATCTTACCAAAAAGTCAGTTCATTCATATTTAGGAGGAAGTCTTTTAGAGGCCCAAGCAGGAATCCACTTAAACACGTACTTAAGTACATATACTTCTATTCAAAATAAGCACTTGAGTTCCAAGAACTTTCATTGCTTTCCTGAACTATGTCATACACTTATTCTCCAAGGGAAGATTTTCCATTTGTTTGTATTACAGGTAATATGAAAGTACAAATCCTACACTTGAGAAAATAAAAAAATCTCTTCCCAGACACCTTACCAGCGCACAACTGATCACACTGACTAGGTCTCGCCTGATTTTGCAGAGGGTGTAGGAAAAAAATGATCACGTTCAAGGCAGCAAATTGCTCCAAACAAAGCCAAAAGTAGAGCACAGCCAAATACTCAGGCTGGGAAGCAGAGTTTGGACTGCAGCTGCACCGAACAAGTCTTGGGAATCAGGCCTACCATGGCCTCACACCATGGCCCATCATCAGGCCTACCATGGTATCACCTCATTTAAATCTCAAGCGACTGCTAAATGGGTCTACTACCAAGAATACAAACCATGACAACTCCTATTTAAGATCTTGATCTAAGATTTGGCCTGATTTAGGCCAAAATACTGCCAATTCTCGTAATCCACTCTTCGAGCTTCGTGAGTCTGTTTGTCACACCCTGGGGGAAGCAACCTCAGCTTTCCATAACCTCTCCCCCTTCCCTCTGAAAGGAAAAAGGGGGCTTGGGGTTGGTTTTCTTGACACCTCCCTATTTGTCATTCACTGACCAAGACGGAGGTGCAAAGTAGACATTTTACCCCACTGCTTCTTTTCTGGCCCAAAGAGAGGACCCAAGCAACAGCTAAAGCAATTCCACTGAATTATTTTCCATAAAAAGACTAGACTCCTTCAATGGAAAAGGACAAGAACTTAAACCACTACAATGCTGACAAGCGCTCGTGTTAAATCTGTTTCAGACAAATCATCGTTATATAATGAAGTTTACACGTACTATAAACTAATAATCTAGTACTTCGCCTGCATTTCTGCAACGTGAAAATATGTATTTTCAGCTAAAGCAGACAAGGACTGCACTGCTCTGAAATACTTGATCTGCCAGGGACCACAAATGACTTGTGTGGGCACAGAGCAGCACACTGGGCAGGTCCTAATCAAATAGCTTCTCTGCTTAACAGTGTTACTACCTGCAAAGCTATATTTAATTAAATGCTTTGGCTTCAAGAGAGTATTTGAAAATTTGATTTGATGGTAGTAATTAACATTTTCATAGGTTTTGTAAATGAAAGCTTTTGAAATATTTATAGTGCGCTGAGCGGCAGAGAATCAACGCAGTCCTTCATCCAGCTTTACTTAATAAGGTGACATGGCCCATATTTTCCTGCTTTGGGTTTCTTGGGGAGAGCGGGAAGGTCATTTGGGGGTTTTTGATGAAAGAGTCTCTGCTCTTTTTTTTTAATTCATAGAAATCAATCTATTTCTCTTCTAAATAAACAGCTGTGTGTCCACGGCAGTGCAACCGTCTGCGTGATCCCTTATGTACACCTGAAACACAACTTCCCCGCACCAATGCCACCATCAGCATCTAAGTTTTGCAAGACACGTTTGGAGATTGAGGTAGAGCTTAATCCTCAAAATTCACATCTTCAGTTAGCTGACTGCTATTTCCAACAGCAACTCCCCCAAAATCTTAGCAAGGTGTAAATTCAGCTGTGGTGTTTTACCAGGCAAACTAAAAAATGCTCAATCCATCTAAATCACTTAACACTTCATCATGGATATCACAACACCTGCTTTCAGACATCTGAATTTATTTTCACCACACTCATCCAACACCTTTCAGGCACCATGAAAACACAGTGGGCTTCCTAAACCTAGCAGACCACGCTAAGACACAGGAGTGGGAAAGCACAAAGGTGCAGGGGAGAAGGGGATGGAGCGGAAATAAAACAGCCCAGCTATTTGATGGAAAAGGTCTTGACTACAAACGACCAAAAGTCAGTATTTTCAGAACTCAGAACACCCAAGCCATTGAAATAAAACTTCTTTGCAGATCCCTCTGGCATGGTTTACACACAACCGCCACAAATGCATACCCTCACATAAGTAAGGTATTTTATGGCATGTGCCTAATTGCATACACAGATACAAACTCCTTTATCTTTATACTCCTTTTCACCCTAAGCTATTGTTCTGCCAGGCACCACAAAGAGCCCTTTTTCCTCCCGCTACCAAATTGGCTTTTAATTCACCAGGGGACACTGCTCATTTTTAACTCCCCGGGGCAACCGCAGCAAGGGGTCAGTGCCGTACCTAGCAGCACGAGCGTGGGGAGCCGCAAGGGAGCCAGACATTTCAGTCACTGCCCGTTTTGCATAACTTTTGCAATGCTCACCTTTTTGCAATGCTTCACCGCAGCCTGACACCCCATCGCTGCTTCTATTTTACAGACAGGCTCAGTTCCCTTTTCCCAGTTGCTTTGCTGCATGCCGAGACCCAGCCTTCCTCAGCGCTGCTTTTCTAAGCAAGCAGCAACCATCGCAGTGATGAAAAAGCCGATGCTTTCATTATTTATGCTCCCCAAAGTAAGTGTGGCATTAACAACGTATTTCTGACTGCACTCTATTTACTGACGCTGGCTCACAGAGACTGGAAGAATTGTACAGTTTCCAGATTGATAATGTATCCTCATACTCTATTTGTGTGTGTGTATATGTATATAGGTATGTATGTAGATATACATATATATACACACACACATATACACACATACACTGCATCTTTTTGGAAGATACAAAACAACTCCCCCTAGCATATAGGTAAGGCCTATTTGCTCAATAAAAAAAGATTTGCTTTCTCAACAAGCTGGCAGCAAAGCTGGATATGTAAAATCAAGTACGTTCAGCAGAGTTATAAAAATCATTTCTAAACACGAGGACAACAGGAATCAGCTCAGATGGTACATCACACCGAGTTCTCCGAGGTGGAAGATAGTCTTACCTCAGGTTTATCTCTATGCGTGTTTACAGCTTCCACGTTGAGGAATATTGATTCCACTTTACATCCTGCGGAGAGAAAACACATTTTTAGAATCAGTCTGCTTTAAAAACAAAGTCACTGTAAAGATGCAATCTAATTTTAAACTGGTGAAGGTTAATCCCTTTTCTCTTGTGATTTATACCAGGATTTCCTAAATTCTGAAGAGCTTTAGCCTGAAAGTGAATCAACTCCACGAGAACAAATATTGTGCCCGATCTGATAACCCCTCTCATATTCCCACCTTAGCTTTAATATTGTTTTGAAAAATGAAACACAAATATGCATTTTTTAAACATACACAAACAACATTCCATGAGAAAGTTCCTACTTGTAGTTTTGTTTTTAAACATCCTAGTCTCGTTATAATTTCATTGTAATACACAATTTAAATACTGCTCTCATTTTTTAAAACTTGAGAATGATCAGGAGTTGCTAGCAACCCCGGTCCTCTATGCACAGAAAACAAGAGTATTAACTCCACCAGCTAAACGGGACTTCGAGGCTGACTTCTGAAAAGGGACGTTCCTCTTAGCCCAAAGACAGAAAACTCCAAAAAGAAAAAAAAAAGAAAAATCATCCAGTCAGAAGAGACAAACATGATTTAGTTAGGATAAGCTGACCCACCTAGAGAATTGTAATTACCCAATATAATCTGTGGCCATACTGTTTTCAACAACTTTAAATTGCCAAACACAATCAGACCTTAAGACGCTTTTTACATCATTAACGTAATTTTTTATAAACTACACAACATTCACAAATAGCCAAATTCCTCTGACATACCACACCTAACAGAGTCCATGTCCTGCCACAAATGACAGACGAGGTTTTCAGATTTTTCTGTTCACTGCCTTCCTAGGATAACTACACATTTCATAGAACTACTACATACTGGGAAAATTTTAGCCTTTCCTTAGAAGCCACTGTACTTTCAAAAAAGAAACCTAATATAAATTAATAAGACAACTACCTGCTTCCTTGGAGAAGTCTCTTCTGAGGAACCCCATTTGCTGTGGTGAGCAAACACTGCAGGAGGGCCACCACTCAGGGAAGGATTCCACAAAAAAACAGATTTTAAGGGGAAAAAGTACACGTCTACCACTAGAAGAACACCCTCATAATCTTTCTGTCCATAGACACATTGAGATCCCTGAGAAGAAGCAAAAGCAAGCTCTGATCCCCGATACTGGCCATTGCTAAGGACTGCTTGCACACCAGACCTGCTTCCGCAGAGACTTCTCAGTCCTTACTATTGACCGAGTCCAGCTCCTGAAAAAAGTTATCCTATGCTAAGCTTTAAATATAAAATATAAATAAATATATTTTAAATATAAAATAAAGGCACATCAGTTACTCCATTGTTAATCACCACTGGGCATATTCATAACTCAATTTAACCATGGAGGTGCAAGTTCCTACCGACAGCAAGACACCGTCTCTCCTTCTCGGGCGTTCCCAGGCCGCCCGCCCGCCCCTGGGCATCCCTATAACCACGTTACACCATGCGGGATGGCTGGGTAAAGGTCTCATTCCCCCGCGGCCCACGACAGAGGGGCTCCTGCTGCAGGCCAAGCGCCGGGGAGAGCAAGCCCCACGGGAGGGGGGTCCCAGCACGGATTAGCCAGCAGGGACTCAAGGTACCATGTCTGATCACGCGTCCTCTCTCGCTGGATCCAACTCACCGACCAGTCTGAGATGGTTTTATGGAACTATTAGCATCTAGGAAGTTTTACAAAGCCCTTTTTTTCCCCCCCTCCAGACAGTCATGTTCCAAAAAGCAGGTGGACTGAAGCGTCCTTCCTAATCAGACATAGGCACCCAACACTTTAAAATGGAAACCACAGCATTTCCTTCACTGAAGTCCAAAGGGCAAGGGTAGCATTTCACATGGCCACTTCTCCTTCCTCATTTGGCGTGACAGTGTAACACTGAAAACATTCAAGCGCCCTTGCAATTTATATGCAAAGTCACCTGGCTCTTCCCCTAAAAGAAAATAACCCCCAAACTTCTCTATAACACAGCCCAAGGGTGGTGTGCGAGCCCAGGAGCGCCAGGCACCCCCAGGGCGCGGGCGGTTCTCAGTCACTGCGGGCCACCCCCGCAGTTCAGCTCACAACTATTTCTTCAGGCAGATTGCACAACCGAAGAGCTGTTTTGCTTGTCTTATCTGCAGCACAACAAAACACAAACTATGGCTCACGACTGCTGTTTTTCAAAGCCAATAATCAAGCACAGCTTTGCTTTTTCCATGACTCGCTCAAAACCCCACTACCATTTTTGGCACTCTGTCTCCTGCTAAGTCAAGCAGACATTTCTTCCCGTCTATAAATTATTTTCTGAAGCATGATTAGATATCGGAGCACACGCTCGAGCCATCATTTTAAGAAAATCATCAGCAGCAGACACAAAACTTAACTAGCCATCGGCCTAAAACTGGTACCTTCTCCCAAACTTCCGAATCCCCTGAGCTCAGCACAGATAACAACTGCTGACCAACGCATGCCAACAGCAACAAGGCGAGATAAGCCCTCCTGCTAGTGTGAAGGTCCACGGACAAATCCTTGAGGAAAACAAATCCAAGTTATTTAAGGGTAGCAGAGGAACACCCTTGATAAGATGTTGAAGCTACCTAATTTAACTTTGCCTGTCATCTCTCGAAGCTTCTCTGGCAGCCCCAGGCCTCCACTAACACATGCGCAGTTTCTGGCATAATGCAAAGCAGATCAAACCCAAAGGATTCACCAATTTCAGCAAAGCTGTACAGGCAGACACATGAAGTCAAACCTAATAGTCCCACTGGGGTTCACAGCAAGATAAATTTTAAATGTGCTTTAATTAAAATACTTCAAACTTTACTGGTGACATGGACAATAGTATCTACTAATGGTGTATTTAAAGTTGTTTGAAATACTACTTACCATAAGCCACCGGGGTTAGCTTTAAGACAGTATGCAGCGGGCACTTGAGGTAAGGCAGTTGTTCTGAAAATTTGAACAAGAAATTACGTATGAAGTACAGATTGCAAGAACATTTTATCTTTTCTGAAGCGTTACAGGCCAACCCTTTAAAAGTTCCTTAACTGGCAGTGTATCTATTTTCTTTCCTAGCATGCAATTAAAACAGAGGAGAAAAAGCAACACTGTGGCATTTCAAATAAGTAGCTCAAAAAAAGCACTTATCAAGTAACATGAGTGGGTCAAACATGAGAAAGTCTCTTTGCTTACTTCCCTCGCACAAATGCACTCTGATGATAAAGCAAATGGTCAGAATTTGGTGTTTGGCACCTCGGTTGGTAAATTTTGAAGATGTCTCAGCAGGGAAAAATAGACTCTTTCTAGCACATGGGAGAAGATTTACCTGCAGGCTTGTCAAGAAAATAGGCAAGCAAACAGCGCATGACAGCTTGGTGACATATGACAAGCACGTTCTCCTGCCTTTCAAGCTCCATAATGACTGGCTCCAGCCTCTGGACAAGATCTTCATAGGACTGGCAGGGAGAGAAACACACAGCACATGAAAAGGGGAAAAGCAAATCTATATATGGTGGGTATTCATTTCATATTAGTCATCTTCCAAATGTTTTGTTAATACGCAGACAAATACTGTAGTAATTAGTTTTCCGTAACTTAAAAACACAGTCTAGCTCCTGCAGGCTATGCAAGAGCGTGCCTCCTTCGTGGAAAAGCCGCATTAAATTAGTCACCGCGCTCAAGAATTCCCACAGCAATCCCCAGAATTTAAGTCAGGGCTGCTGCCAACGCGCAGGTTGATTTAAGGACTCTGTTTTTCCATACGTCAGCTTCAGAGGGGCGTCCCACGCATGCAAAGTCTGCAAGCGCAGGGCACAAGGGAGGCTGCACCGCAGCGACTACGCACCCCTTGCCCTGATGCACATTAAGTGTCCTCACACCTCGGACACGTAGTTATGGCCAGGGAAGGACCCGCTGAAAGCTTCTCTCTTCCCCGTAAGGCCGGTATGTTTGCACGTGCAGTAAGTTGAAGCCTTGCCATCATTTTTCCTGCTGAGGGACCAGCATAAAAATGATGCTGACAAAATCAAATCTCTCAATTGTGGATTTTTTGTTTGGTTTTTTTATTTGTTTTTTTACACTTACTGTTATTTTTCAAGCCCTGCCTCAAAGCTAAATGGTCTGGGCTCAATACTTGCAAGTTCCTATGTGCTTTCATTTGGAGAAAGGAATGACCTTTTTATTTAGTCAGAAGTGGATTTTTTCTTTCTGACAGCTAGCATGCATGTACTTAAGAAGATACAGAAGTCCTTCACCTTAAGAGAGGAAAAAACAGCATACCTCTCCCTTAGGGTATCTGTATCTGTATTTGTCTTGGTCTCTCAGTGCAAACTCGAGCGGATAATTTTCCTGTATTTCTTCATATGTCATTTCTTCACATACTCCCTACAGGTAATAAAAATAATTAAAAAGCACACATTTCCAACAGCACAAAAAGCAGATATCACTCTTATAATAAAATCAAACATAAATGTCCTTTATCAAATGTATTTTATTGCTCTTTGATGCCCAAAACCAAAATCTTCGCACAAAATGAACCGGGCATTCAGCTGGACCCAGACTTGGCTAGAATGGAGCATTAAATCACCATATGAGTGAGCTTACATATATGCACAAGTGACATCACTATATGAGCAAGGTTACATTTTTATCTATTGCAACTGCTTACAGACCTTACGCGTGCAGCTGGAAAATGTCAGATGCCAGCGATGCTTTTTGCTTTCTAATCCCCATCTACCAAAAATTACTCAGCATCACGACTTTGCCTGGGAAGTGTTTTAATGGGAAAAGACAATCCAAATCTAAATCAATTAAGGCAACTTTCAGAAAATATATAGCCTTGTTAAGAGGAATTAATCACAAACTTTCCAGCCTCTAGAACTGCCGCTTTAATGACCTTCCATCCCACGAAAGCCTTGCTATTGCAAAACAAAGTACTTCCTTCTCCCCTAGCAAACAAAGCCGCTTATTAGACATTCAGAAAAGAAGAACTTACTGCATCTATCTCGTTCAAAACCTTCCACTGCTCGTAAGGCACTCCCAAGGCTTCAGCCGTCTGGATTGTCCTTTTCATCTGACTGGTCCAAACCTTCAGGTCTTTGATATTTTGCTCATTAATAAACTGTGCCAAGCTTTTGGCAAACTGAAAGAAAAAACACGAGGCACTGAATGAGGGCTCAGAGCCAACCTCCTGCGCTCAGTTTGGAAGCCGCAGGCTCTGGGCCTCCCTAAAAACTCATTACAGCTTTTCAAAAAGGCTCCGTCAAGGCTTTTGCTAGAAATGCAACACTTTCTGTTAAGCCAAGGGGAAGAGGGGAAGGAAGGAGTACAAGAAAGACACGAACCTACTGCAGGTCCTAACGTTATCTCCAGGAATTCTCCTTTCACCTTTAACTTGTGAACCCTCCCGATTATCCAACACACATCAGGATTAAAAACTGGACAGTAAAAAATAACGCCTCTTTTGCAACTGCTTTGTGCTCTAGGATAAACACAAGTTTCGAGGAATAGAATGAAATGCAGATAAAAGAGCACCCACCAAACTGCGACACCCAAAGTGTGCCCATCCAGCTGCATCCAGCCCACAAACATAACTAAGAAACCCTTTCTGCGTTAAGATGAAAAGAGGGTAGGGGGAGAAAGTGCAACTGCACAACACAACACGCGTATATATGCACAGATGCAGGCAAAATCCAAAGTCCCAGCGGCAGAGGAGGCACGTACTTCTTTGCCCCTGACGGACAGCCCAGGATCTCCTCCTATTCTCCCTTTCAGGTTGAGCTCGCTTTCCCCGTGCCGACAGAGGTAGATTGACCGAGGAGTCACGTGGATATTCATGAGGTAGTAGACAATCCGGCTCTGGATGTGATCCATGACTCTGTTCACAAGGTAGCTCCTTCCAACATCCATAATTTTAATGTAAGAAAGGTCCCTTTCGCGAGCAAACAAAAACATACGTAAGATTCCACGTGTTTTTTATTAGCGTCTCCCAGGATCCTCCCACCCTCTCACTCATCATAAAACCAAGATGTTGTTCTCCGGGTTACAAACACACTTCCCACAGCACGTGTGTGTCTGATCGTGCGCCAGGGCCAAAAGGCGCCGTCACTATTTACCCGTCTCAGTGAATCCTTCCAGTAAAACTGCAGCATCAGAAGGGCTACCCTGAAGCAAGACATTTTTTCAACCACTCTACTAACAACTATATATCAACAGTACTATAATTCACCCACCACTACCTTCTCCCAGCACCACACAGATTATAATTTCACTTATTCATCCTTATCCTTTCCTATCCGAGTTATTAATTTTTGAGTAGCATCCAGTTTAAAGCGGGAAAAAAGTCAAAACTAATAAGCCTAAAATAAAGCGCGGCTGGTGTCTAGAGATGCATTTCGGATGTCACACCATAAGAAAATAAGAAAATTTATAATAAGAACACACGAAGGTGTTAAGAAACAAGCATCACCACTTTATCTCTGATGCCATTCTCCGGAGTTAATCATTACTGATTCACACAGGCACAACCGTTTGGTCCATCAGAGAGAGCACATGCATGAGCTGATCTGACTGAACCAGCTTCACATCACTTACACTCAATTACATTAAAACGCACCTCGGCCTTCTCTATAGCCCCGGTCCTGCAACGAGCCAGGAGAGGGACATCCCTGGCATGAGCGCAGCTCAAGTTCTCATTCTGCAAGACCCAGGCTGTACCAAGAACAACACGATTCATCTCTACCTTACTTTCAGGTGTTGAATGTGGATGAAAAACAGTTGAATGCTTTGGGAGAAGGGCAAATAATCTAACTATGAACATTTCTCACAGCCCTGAGCTTGCAGGATTATTTGCCCGGGCAAATAAATAAATTTGGAAATGACATTTTGTAAGGCTGGTGTGTTCAAAATTCATCTCAGCCACATTAACAAATTGAAGTTATGTTTCCAAATCACTCAGGTCTGCTCTACACACTAATAAAAAAATAACAAGCAGTCACCACAGCTAGTCTGGAATCATTTCTAAGCGCAGGCTCTATTCCAGAAGAACCACACCATCCTCCAAGTTGGAAAACAGGAAAGAGTATTGTCCCAGAGTAGACTTATTAGCCAATTTTCCTCAGACAACCAAGTTTCCAGGCTATACCTCCATAATCTACTCTAATTTGCCAGAGATAAGAAAGCTCAAACCATCAAAAAAGCATGATTTGAAAACACTAGTACCCAAAGGGATGCTCCATCCCCTAATGAAACATCTTAAGATAATGTAGTTGTGACCGCAGTACTATTCCACCACTTACTTGTCAAGAGTTTCATCTAGAGTCTCGTATGAGTTCTTGTAGCACTCTATTCTCTTCATGAAATCTTCCGTTGCTTCATCATTACTACAATCAACATAGTCCGGACTACCCAGTTTCACTTGCTATTTAAAATAAACCCAGGGGAGTACATGAGTTTCTTTTCTTTTTTTTTTTTTTTTTTAAGAGAAGTTWAAARAAACAGGAGTTGTGATAAAAAAAAAACAGAACACACAAACTTATTTTCTGAAAGTTAATAAAAATACACATAGAGCAAAAACACCTATTCTTCACAGAACTGAACTTTTGCATTAGCATATACACGGATGCGAAAATACATGAAAAGGAAAAATGCTCCATTAATGGGAGCTAATGATTTTTCCTATCGGAAGTTCTTCTAACGTAGCTTTAAAAACACTGACCTACTTTAAGCTCCTGACTTAAAAGCCTCCAGACTAAAAGCAGTTAAAGCAAACTTTCCAGTACTCACCACAATGTTTGCGGCTATGACCTCTGGATCTACGCACACTGACTCAACAAAAAAAGTCTTCAATCCAAACAGGAAGTCATGCGGACAGAAGGAAGGAAGGAAGAAGATGCATGAAAACGCCTCTGGGGACTAACACACACAACCACACGTCTGTTTTTCTGTTAACCCCTTTTGAGCAGGGCCATGCCTTAAACTTCCCTCTGCGTACTCAGAAAGCCTCCTTTCCCTCCACATGCTCCCATCAGAAGTCCATGGCTCGCCATTCTCCAAAGCGTTATGCTCTACACTATTTTCCCCAATGATGCTTAAAAGCGGGACAGTTTTGAGGCGAGAAATACTTAGGACGGAGAAAAGAGAGAAATAAACGGGGAGAACGCAAATTCAGCCATGCAAACAGTAACTAATGTTTCTGGAATAAATAACGTAGGACTCCTTCAACTAATGGAGCAGAAGAGGTTTGTGTTTTGCTCCCTCAAAGGTGTATAGAAGCAAGAGTAGAGCAAAGGGAAGACTACTATTTTTTGCTAAATGCAAAACAATCCGGGACACGAGGCAGAAAGCCACATAAAATCTTTGGTGCGTACAGAGCTAACATAAATTTCCCTATGTGCTTCGGCAGGGAAGACCCAAACTGCACCGAGAACCGCACTTTAAATAGTTATTGCTAACATCACACTTAGAATTATAGGTTCAGGATGATCCAAGTGAAGCCACGGCAGAAAAGAGATCAACTCCAAACTGTATAGACTTTAAACACAAGAGAAAGGAAGGTGCAGTGACTCTGTTCATCATATAAACAACGCTCTAAAGCACAAAACTATCTATGGATGCATCGTATAGACACAAGGATGTGGCCCGTGCTAGCGCGTCCCTCCAAAAACAGACAGGGCTAAGGGGCAAAACTATCACTGTGCTGCTTTTCCAAGTATTAGCTCAGAAAACCTTTGCTTTCGACTCACCTTATATCCATTTTCTTCGCCAAATTTGTAAATAGTTTCTCTACGTTCTCGAGTCGTGTTTGTGGCATCAAAGACCTAGGAGAAAGAGAGAGGAGGGAATTCAAAAAGCATCATTAAAAACCCCTGTGAGAAGCACCGTGTTAGCAACAACAAAAATAAGGCTTCAAAGTCCCTCAATGTGAAGGAAACCCTTCTGCTTTCCTCTACCCCACTGCCCTTTACTACGTCAGGAGACTGCTATCGCCAGAAAAATATCTAAACAAGCATGAAAATAAGTTTACTATCTGGTTCAAGGCCAGGCTCTGCTGAGATATCTCACCCTGATCAGAGAAGCTCCCAAAGTGACGTTAGGTTATGTTTCTATGGCAGCCTCTTACCCTGATAAATAGAAAGATGCCCTTGAATTTGCAGTCACATAGCGTTAGGTGTAAAGGTTGTGACTCTTGAAAGGGGCCTTGATTCAGCACCTCCGAGGCGTAAAAGCAGAGCCCAGGAGGAGCTGTCTCAGAGCGGTCAGCAGGTGCCTATCTGTTCCCTTGTAAATTCACATTTGCAGGAAGAATATGGCACATGCACAGCATACAGGAGACAATTTCTTTTTTTTTTTTTAATTTTTAACTTAAATAGAAATACCTTAACAGCAACATGAGCGTGCTCAGAGAAAGGGAGAAGCAAACAACCAAATAAAGAGCAGCCCTCACAGCGATTTATGCGACATGGACAATAACCAGCTTGCGCTGAAACCTTCAGCAAAAATAGCATTTACTTTCCAGACAGAAGACCTGGAAAATCTGCAAATCGTACCTCTGAATTACAAGGAAACATGGAGCCATTTTTCTAAGAGCTTAGGGTTAAGAATAGTACCTACCAGCATTTTACCAAAGTGCAAAAGCTTGCCTCAAACCCCTTAGTAGAACTCACAATTAGGGCTAATGGTTTTCCCGATGAGTTCATTAAAACACTGCATAAAAGTTGCATGTCAGTACAGCTTCAAAAACGTTACGCATAAAATATTAATAATGTCAACACGCAACGTAAAATTTCATTAGTTGGACAGCCGATGTTTTGCATCCTGTCATTGAATACTCAGATATGCAGCAATTTACTCCAAGTTTCTCCTTCTCTCTTCCAAGATTTCGGTAGAGTCAATAACTCTACTGTCAGGCGGTATTTAGGATGGGACATTGGACCACCAAATAGCAATACAAGTGCAACCAAAGCAACAGATGTATACGTCATATGATGTGCGCTGGAAGGGGACATTTTCCCATTTTCCTTTGTGTCGTCCTCTCCCCAGTTAACCCCCCAAACTCCAAAGATGATTCACTATATATCATCATCACCATGAAGTTAAATGCTCCCTCCACTGCAGCAACCAGGCAGATCTAGTGTGGAGGTATAACAGAAAAAAATAAAAAAATCTGATATACTTAAGATATATCGGAATGATTAAGATTGTGCATTATCCGGCACAGATGCACTGTTTTGTAGAGAAACATGTCACGAATTTGTCTTCAAAAAGAAACTTACGGCCACATGCCCATTTTCTTCACTGAGGTACTGTCGGACATCATTCAGCGCTGTTAAGGCACACTGTCTTAGAAACAAAAGAGAACAAAACTCAAACGCTAGCTGAAGTCATTTTATTAATGCATTTACCTACCGCGATTAACGCGCCCTGCGAGCATTAGCGAGATGCTTGCTCTCAAAAACGCATATTGCTGATCAGTGCCCCATTAAACAGGAGAAAGCCAACAGAGGCGAAGGAAGCTACTAAGGGAACATGGTCATGGCCATCTGCCTAAAAAATCCCCATCAACTATGTGCCACCACCACATAGCCGTCACCTTTGCTGGCCAGGATGGGCTTTAGCTGATCCATAGCAGCGTTACAGACTCATCCCTCCAATGTACTCTTTCACAGTCACCTATTCACGGGGGGTCGAGTCTTAATTTCCAAAAAAAATCAGCTTCGGTGTTTTCTCCTGTAGTCTGAAGTTAATGCTTGTTGAACCTACAGACTTGGCAAGCGTTTCTCAGTACTCTGCTCGTTCTCCTGTCAACTATCGCGCCAAAATTCCTTATGTCAAAAAACGTGTTGAAGCCGAGAGTAAAACAAAGTTAGAGAGTAACAAAATGGGTTCGTTAGAGGTAACGAAGCATCCCATTGCAACCACCAGCCCAACACGGTCAGTGCTGGAGATGGGCGGGGGGGAACACAGGAGAAACCTCACATGCCCTTTCCGCTTTGGTTACATCTGGCCAAAAATAAATTTGGCTGCAACTTTCCTATTTCCCCAGCGTCACTAATATCTTAAGGGCACTGTAATTCCCAGTCCGTAATAGACAATAACACTGTCTGTGGCGCCCGATTTACTTGTCGACAGGACAAAAGCCCACTTATTTCAAATTAACTGCGGGCTTTCGGGAGCACCAACAGGAAGAGCTGCCCGGTTCAATGGCCCTTCTGTGCATTACTCTCCTGCTTTGACTTGCAGGCTGAAATGCATCGCGCTCCCTTCATAAAACACATTCTGCGTGCGCAGCTTTGTCTTCCGAGAAAAATGCAGGCTTTCCAATCCTGGCAGTATTTCCACATTAGCATGGTTAATAGACGTCAGGGACCGAGACTGATCACTCGGGGCTGTGCTGAACAAATATAACCCTTCTTTCCTCCTCGCTAACGGGGCAGATCAGCTCACACAGCCCATTTCACATCATATTCGCCAGCCTTTAGTCTAGCAGGTGTCACAGGGGTGCATTAAAGTTTTTCCCCTACCTCTAAGCAAAAGGGCACGATGAGAAATAGGGTCAAAGTGCTTCAGGTGAGGAACTCCAGCATGAGAAACTGGAAGAAACGCGGTTATATGGGTTTTCTCTTTTTTATGACCCCCACAAAAGCTCTGAAATGGCGTTTGAGGAACGAGACAGGAGAAAGGTCAAGTCTGCTAGCTGGCACCTTCCCAAAAAGGAAGGAAAAATACAACCCCTCACTTCCGTTTCGAGGGAAAATCTCCTGCAATACCTGCAAGAGGGAAAAACGGCAGCCACAGCCTACCAAAAGGTCAAAAGTAATCAAGTTTTTACCTTCTCCATGTTTTTGGTGCTTGAAGTGAAGCAATTAACAACAAAATACCCCCAATTTGAAGCAGTCTGGACCAATCACTTTTCCACCTCCTCCAAAATTTCTTTCCCTTGTCATTTCCTACCGCAGTCTCTTAAGGGTTTGCATGAGCACGCAGAAAGCAAACTTAAAGCAGCGTCTAAGAGCAAAGTGCGCAGGGCACCGCGTTACCACAGTTAGCCTTGCGCAGCCGCGCACGTCCAAAACTTACTTCCTGATTTTCAAGCCTTCTTCATTGTCAGGCAGGAAGAATTCAAAGGATTTATACTTTTTCACCAAATCTCGACGATACTGACCAACATTGAATTCTGCCAAGGAGAAATCAGTATTAGTGGGGGCCAACAGTCTCGCAAAGTGCCCGCCTAAAAGGGATAAATGTTACAACAGCTTTTGAAACCACCTTCAAGGATAAAAGAATTTAGCATGTACCAAGCCACCATAGCATGCACCTTCTTGTCTTTTTTAATACGAAGATAACTCAGCAATAAATCGTGGAAATGGCATAAGGACATTGGGGACGCAGGCAGTTCCGGTGGAGTTATTTGCCCATATGGCTACGCCTCTGCCCGCCGGTTTGCCTGAACAAAATAGGAAACGCTTTTCTGGCTTCGCGGGGGTGGTTGGCAATGTATTTCAGTAGTGTCGGCAAAGGGCTTCTAATAATCTAGTTTTTCCCTCTGTGTATATGTAGAGTGAAATAATGTTATGACAGCACCTCCCAAGGCTTTAAACTCTCATTCAGGCGAGGAAGGGTTTCAGATAGGACTAGCCAATCTAGCTTTTGCTAAACAACGCTTAAAATTCATCTTGTGCAAACATCTTTTTTAAAAAATCTTTTTTAAGAACCCTGCTCAAATATTTCTATTCCTTCCGAATCAGAATATATTGCTTTGCAACCCTCTGTTCCCTTTATTTAAGAAAATGCTTAAGTTGGAAAAAAAAAAAAGAAAGAAAAAAACAGTATAAGCATTGAACATAATCTTACTATGACCTGTTAACAGCGGTCAAGGAAAAACCATTCTATAGCTGGGCAAAGGTTTGCACCAGCCGATCTGCCACGATATCAGACCCGGGATTAGGGCAAGGCAGCTCTGTTTTGCCACGCAGCAGGCAATGACACTGTACCCTAATTAACTGCAGTCAACAGCTCTGAAAGGAGGTCTCCAAAGTGCAATTAATATTTAACTCCTTTTGTGACCTATAGGCTTTCCCTGCTGAACTTTACAGCATATTAGATGAAATTGAAGTATTCTGTTTTGCAAGCTGCCAAGGCATCACCACTTGCCAGACCTCATTTGTAAAAGAGGAAAAGAAATAATGGATGTAATTACTGCGGTGTAATGAGGACTAAAAGAAACATATGACCAAAGGGCTCGAGCACACATTTTCCTGACAAAAAATACATTGATTGGTGCTGGGCTGGGGAAGGAAGATAAGGAAAGGAATGGTATTTTAACCCCCCAAAAAGCTGGGTTTTGTTTCAATTCAGTACCGCTGATGTAACTCTTTGTGGTCAGCTGCATGGCCTCGATTATAGGATAACCCAGTTTATACTGGGGCAGGTTTAACAAGCGCAGGCCACACCACCTACCCGAAAATGTGGCCAGCTTATATTAAAAAACAGAAGGGAGAAGAGGTTCAGAGCACCAGCGATGGCAGGCAGCGCCTCTTTTGAAAGCAACCCAAGAGGTCATAAAAAAGAAGTCCCTGCGAGCACGGCAGCGTTATGCAGAGCAAAGGAAGAAGCGCTGTCTAGTGGGACAGTCGCTCTCCCTTAGGATTAGCATCTACCTCGGGGGAGAAGTCGCATAACGCTAACTGGCTTCACCACTACCAAATGGGCAAAACTATTCCAAAAAGCTTCACAAAGCTTCGTGTCTACACACCACATTCAAATACAATTCTGTTCAGGCATCTAATTGACCTCCTTTCCTCCAAAAGGCCCAGACAGAAGCCTCTTGTCTTTTTAACCATTTCCAACTCTAAATGACAGGGAATTTTGGAAGGAACAAAAGCAGATACAAACCTGATGGTTTAAATATTTGAAATAACATCCAGCCTGGGCCTTACCTCCATGTTCTTGAACTCTCCAATGTGCTTAATGTATGATACATTAAAAGATGGCATTTATTTTTTCTCTGTTTTACGTAACCTAATAATTTTAACCATCTGTCCCAGAGAATAAAAACACTTACCATATTAAGCACACACTAATTTTAAGACATTAATAGCCAAAGGGTAACAGATGTTGGAAATAATGAATACTTATCACATATCACTCATTCAATCCCAAGTAAGTGGAAGCATTAGGCAACGTGTCATCTATTCAATCAGTCAAGGTATTTTAAACTGACTTTAGCTTCAACAAAATTGCATCACTGCAACAAACTGTTTGCATCAAACACAGGAAAAATGGTTTTCCAAGAAAATCCCCAGTCACCCTTTCTAACAAAGACGAATAATAACCAGCAAGCTCTAACAGAAGCTCTTATACCAACTTGATGTGTAAAAATTAGACAGAAGTGTTCTAACTACTTTTTATTAAGCACAGACACATATATTTTTTGACATGCCTTTTAGAGTAGCCTGTGGAATTTCTCCTATAATTCAAGCATAAACCCCTGCTTATTTTACTGTATTCAGGATATATTCAATCAAGCATGATTCAGATGTGGAAAATATCTTGGGTTTTGTCCAGTGCTGGATTTCTGCGTTTTCAAAGTTCAAGCAGTAACACCCTCAACAAAATGACATCTATGCATAACGTATACATCTAACATCCATACCTAGTTATAGCACACACGTTCTAATTGGACTGGATACAGGCTCAACTATTTTGATAGTTATTCCATGTCAGTCTACTGGATTAAACTAAAGTCCCTAAGTACCTCCTATTGCTCATCAGAAGGGTGATCCGGTGTGAAAAGAGTCAAAACCTGTTAGAAGTGATAATCAGTATCCTGCAAATTTTCATACTGAAACAGTATCGAGTACCCTCTATAATGTCTCACCTAAGCAAAACATGTTAAACATGTTTCTTGGAGCTTAAAAAAATACTAATTCCCAAAGCTATACCCTAGAGTTCAAAGGCAATTTAAATAGAGGCCAGAACTCTTTTCACTTTGACTTCTTACAGCTGCTAGAAAACACATCTTTGAATATTCAGCCAAAAGTCAACCCTTTAGCATGATCTAACATGTTTAATGTTATTTAAATGATTAACTAGTCATAACTACACAGCTGCTGCTACTGCACTGGACACTAAAAACGCAGTTAAACGCAGAGTCGCCCAGAGAAGTTGTGTGTTGTGCAAAGGTCGCAGCGAGACGACGGTGGCGCAGGCAGAACTTTAACCGAGCCGCGCCGACCGCTCGTCCCCTTGTAAAAAGGGAAAAAATAAAGGCAACCGAAGAACCAAAGTGTCAGAAATAAGGGCAAACAGTTTATTCAGGTGTCTGGCAGAATAAGGAGGTAAATGAAGAGTCACCAGAATTTGATTAATAAACCTCTAAGCGGAACAGAGCGTGCCCCATCGCTTAAGAAAAAAATCACCAAAGCGGAAAGACCCTACGCAGGTGAACTGGGCGACAGAATTCCCGGGAATTCGGGCTAGGGAACGCCTAACACCCGTCTGTCTGGAGTAAACGGAGCAAACCCCTCACCTTTTGTAGGCACGCCGATCCAGTTCAGGTAGCGCGTCAGCTTCTTCGAGATGTAGGTTTTCCCTCTCGCTGGGAGCCCCACCATGACGATCAGCGTGGGGCAATTGGTCATACACACTGGAAGAGAAAAAACAAGAATTCAGCACGACCATAAGCCCAGGCTTTAGTGCAGCAGGAGATGACAAGCCGCGCGCTCTCAGCGGAAGCGACTGCTCAAGCAGACCATGCACCGGGATTTACGCTCTTGCAGGGGGGTTTCAGTGGACCTAACCGCAATTTTTACGCTGTGTCGAGTTTTAGAAAGGCAAGTCAGTGGCAGCAGTGCAACTCTGGACACATTAAGCTATACCCAGACAGAAGACAAGAAACCTATGTGTTTGCATCCATGTTTAAGACATACAAAAACAGCACCAAAAAAAAAAAAAAAAAAGGATGCTGATGTATTATGCCTCTATGTACCTCGGTTCAGTGCTTGTATTGAAAGGAAACTGCAAGGTGTACACGATTTTTCAATCATTTTTTAAGCAACACAATTTTTAGCCAATTTTTAAGGGCCAATTTTTGAGACAAGACTTCACCGCTGTTCAACCTTTTCTTGGTTTTGAGTGAAACAAAGGTGGCAGCTTAATATATAAAACAGTATGAGAAGGACCGCGCTATTTAGTATTTCTCCTTCACTATTATCAACACAAGCATCGTTCTTGAAATAGAGCTCATTTCTTGGGTAGAAAAAGGAATAAAGCACAAATGTTCTAGGCAATCAGCCACGATCATCTGATACGCAGATATACGTACGGAAACACAATTAAATCAAAGGCAGAGATTTTAATCACCAACGCCACCTTACCAAGTTAGAGGATTTATATCTATAATCTGAAAACCTTGAAGGCATTCCTTTCAAATGACAAGGCTTTCTAACATTTTTAGCAGTACAAGACTGCGGATACCTTGTTTGAATCTATCGCAGCTACAAGGAACTGCCTAGAAAGAAAGAAGATATTAAGGTGGCCCAAAGATAGCAGCAGCTTCCCCCACCCCACATTTCTAAGGGGATTAATTATATATATACGATTACGTACGCAACCCATGTTCACATCGATTTCCTCAATTCCTCGACGGAAAAGGAGTCAATCGGCTCCAAAAGACGAAGCCTCAGCGTTACGCTGGAAATCATAACTAAACCGGTGCACGAAGCACTGCCGCCTCCCGATGTTCCCAGAGGTTGGGTCCACACAACGTCCCACCCCAACAAGTTACTCGCACAGATCTTGCACAGCTATCTCGCATAGAAATGCCACCAGAAAAGAAAGAGCAGATTAGCAAGGACAGACGTATTTTTAAAAAATTCACTGCAAAAAAAAAAAAATTTTTTTTTCCCCTGGGTGAGCCAGGTAAATTTAGGCTTCCCAGGGCGCGTTTGCCTTTTGGTAACGTAACGGCAAAGCTGAGCTGCTACGCGGGAACAAAATTGCATTTTGCAAAACCGAGAGCCGCTGCTCAGAAACCTGTAACCCTCTTAAGAGCTGCTCCACGGGCGATGCCAGCGCCCTGTCCTGTTGCCGACAGCAAAGCAGATCAGCACCACAATGACAACGTGCAAGAGGGACGTTTCCTCCCACTGCCAAGCAGTCAAGTGTCGAAGCCTGGCATCTAATGTATATTTTTATGCAAACTCCTGCAAATAAAGTACAAAAACTAGCAAAACTCCCTTTGCATACAGCAGATCGGGCAAGCCTAACCTGTTACTGCGATGGCTCCGTGCACAGCTCTTTAGCCTGCAAACGTATATTAGAAACCACAGGAATTATTTACCAATCCCAATCCAATTGCAGTTGCCATTCTGACTAGGTGCCAGGTTGGCTGAAAGAGCGTTTTTCCTCTTTAAAGACATTTTATAGCATTAAGAGAGAAGATATTCTGCACACCCAAGGAGGAATACTGCCAGTTCCCACGATCTTAAACACTCCACTTTTACGTAATACCATAGCCCCCCACACACTATTACGCAGTATTTACGCATACAACACTTTAGTGCTGCACTAGTCTGAAAGCACTTTTGTCCTCGTTCACAATCTAAAATTCCAGTTCACAAACTAAAATTCAAGGCAGCAAAAAATTTTTGGTATTTTCTTATTTCAGACGGTCAACAGTGGCTGCTGTCTAATACCAGTTACGCAGGGGCACTTGGTGCACAAGCACACCTACACGTTCAGAGCTAAGGAAAAATCGAGGGCGTTTTACGCTGGCCCGGATGGCAGATGTTAACAGCGTAACGACAGGACTGCAAACAAAAGCACACAGAGCAATTACTTGAGTTCTTCTGTACCTCACTGTAGCCTTCTGAACAATACCGGTAAGACTCAGCAGAGCAAATAAAGGTTTTTGTTTTCTTCCTTACAGCTGCTGTGTAATTATCAAGGCTTAATTTCACTCATTAGCCGATAAAAAAAAAAAAAAGGTCAAGTCTAAAACAAAATGGACAGTTTTGAGGACTTTCAAATACTAAAAAGTGAACAAAAAAAAATCTTTCTGAACTGAAGCTTTCTTAACAAAACACTGCAAACACTCACTGCAAACAGGGGGGAGGAAGCATTCATTTAAATGACAGTGTTTAAAAAGTCAGTGTCTCAAGATTTCCAGCATCCTTTGAAGAAATGTAAGCAATTTTGCTCTGAGGATGTGAACTGATAAAAGAAAAAAAAAGAAAAAGAAATATGTTAGATAAAAAAATATTCCTACAAAAAAAAAATACTATGGAGTTTAGTCTTTTCCCAATGGCACAGAAGTATTCAGGCCACTTATTCCTGCAAACTTAGCTATCCCCGTCCCTTTTTCTGATGATCAGTGCCGAAACCTCATCCCGCTTCACACAGACAAGAACTGCAGAGTCTCCTTAGTGTCTGTGGTCCACATCCCTTCGCAACCAGCACGTCCATCAAGAAGCAAGCAGAAGAGGAGCTAGAAGAGCTGCCAATTTACAGCTTGGAATTACAGAGATTAAGAGTTATATGAGATTAAGAGTTCTGCTCAATTTTCCCTTTATACAGCACTTAACCCTCCCTTACTTTATATACTGTCTGCAACGCAAGGGGAGTTAGATAACCCCAAGTCCCCACGCCAAGGTGGACAAGGCAGCTCTCCCGTGATCCCTCATCCTTGGACAGCCTGGCCAACCTCCAGGACTCCCTCACCACAATCTATCTCCAGAAACCAAACCAATTTTTTTAATTCTGCTTCTAGTATACAAACCCGGAGGGTTTCCGACAATCCCAAGATGAGGATGTGCCACCAACAGGAATTTTGCATGTTCAGAACAGCACAGTCGAACGTAGAGGGTCATATGCCATCATTTGATAAAGATGCTTCACTTCCTTACTCAGTCCTTTTTTTTTTTTTTTTTTAACATATAGACATTTGTAATATATGCACAGAAGAACACAAGTTTATACACAGCAATACCCAAAGGAAATGCATGTTGCATCTCCTCCACCCCATCAGAAAGAGCACGCACAAAATAGCAATCAAGTAATGCAAATGGCCAAGTGACAAGAACCACATTAAAATCAAATACTGCAATTTAAGCAAAGTTGTTATTCCGGTTAAAATTTTTGTATCTACCTGCTCAACAACACAGCGGATTGTATCTCAGAGTAAAATTAAGACTCCTTATCCTTCTAAAGTTAAGTATTTAACAGCCAAGGGAAAAAGCAACCACATACTTATTTCTTGCCTCCTAGATTCTACTGTGAACTAATGCAAGATAAAGAAGGTGGTTTTGAAACCAAACTGGGACACTGAACAACCTAGATCAGCCGAACAGAATTTCAACAGCCCTCTAAATGCACACGATCTTGTGAAATCAGAGACAGAGTTGATTTTTTGCAAATTAACCTACTGCCTAACAAATTATCAACTGTCCCTTGCTTTTCCTCTATAAGAAGATTTTCTTTTTTCCTTATTTGTGTTAAATTTTTGCGTCAACCTTTACGGTCAGACGTTTTTCGTATCAAGTTGCTGTGGTGAGCCATCTGAAGTTTATGGAAGTGTTCTTGATGTTTCAATGTCCTTTGAGAAAAGCCCTGCTCTCGGAAATTAGTATCCTATTTAGAGGGTCATACACAAATATCTTTAAACTATAAGCAGATACAACTACCCTTCCAAATAAGGTTAGCCCCACATGTTTTCCCACATCACATATCCAATTTAACTATGCCTAATTCATTTTTTTTCCTGTTGACCAGCTATGGGAATCAATCACCCCCCTTCCCATCACCAAGGGGGGGAGGTTCCTCATCCTCATGCTCTTCCTCCCCTCTCCTATACCTGAAGAGGTCCCTCGTATTTTATTTCTTGCCTCTCTCTCTTCCAATTCATCGGTTTCCAATGACACTCACGTACAGGCGACGCAAAATTCGTACTTGCCCTCTGGCCAGTTTTCAGAAAAAACGTTACCAATCTTCACTGCAGCCCCTCAGGGGATAGAGGGCAAAGAAAAATCATTAGAATTATCAAATTCCAGCTCTGGGGGAAAAAAAAAAATCAGTTAACTGAAGTGGAGAGGGGGAGGGAAGCAAAGTTTAATTGCAGGAAGTTTAATATTTGTCTGTCACTTCCACTCTAAGTCAATAAACAACTTGTCCTAGTCTCTCAGAACAACTTTCACTGCAGCATATTTTGCCATTTATTGTTAATGTTAATGTTTGTAGTGCACTGTGTGATTCATAGGACTTGAAGCAAGCTGCCAGCAGAACCTAAGAGTAGCCTTAGTGCAACCCACTCCAGACAAAAGCTTTCACAGAAGACCACACGAGGTAAGTGGTAGCTATTAATAAAAACGGACATCTCTCTCGTCTACGATTCTGGCTTCATTTGGAAGAGTCACCTTCATTTTACTAATCTCGCCAGGTTCAAAAGCGCTGTCTTCGCAGTGGCTACCTGCAGGCACAATTCTCTCGTGCTCCTCCTCAAAGCCCTCGCAAGGCAGGGGCTAAAATAAGCAGCACTTCAAAGCCTTGCAAAAGCTACAACCATGACACGTCTAACTGAGTTTATTCTTCCTGAGCTAATTTTAGATGTTGTAACTTTTAGAAAATCACAGAAATCCCAGTTAGCACGGGCAGGCGCCTTTGAACACGGAGCTGCTGAGGTAGAACAACGTGCCCGAGGTGGACCAACGCACCCGGTCCTGCTCACCCATCGTCTAGAAAGACAAAAGCAGTGCAGGTAAATGCTGTTAGCGCAAACAAGGACATAAACAACCCAACCAAAGGAGCCTGAAAGAGTTCATCTTGCTTAAAAAAAAAAGTAGGACAGAGAGAGCTGCTTTTAATAATTTGCTCAAGAACAAAGGGCCACCAAGGCACGAATGGGCACCAAGTGGCGTAAGAAATCAGGGAGACGCCAGAGCAACCAGCTTCACTTCTTCCACCGGGAAGCTGTTCTGGAAGACAAGAAATCACCTGCAGATTTGCTCTCGTCTTTTTGAGCAGTATCCCATAACATAGTTAACCACAGCAGCAGAGAACTGGATTTGGTCAACAGGGCCTACAAGCCTCCTCAGACCGTGGGGCACCATATTACAAGAAAATCTAGGAATACAGGACTCAGCAGCCCACTCACGCAGGAAAAATTACAAAGTGTTCTCAGTGTGCCGAAACAAGACACACAGTTTTATCAAGGAAGAGAAGCTCCTACGCTCCCTTGAAGGCTTGCAATTGCTGCTACACTACAAATGCCTGTGGACACGTTATATATATACATTGCAAGTGTAAATCCATGCAAAAGCAGAAAGATTAAAAAAAAAAAAAGTTATAGGTCCAGATCTGGTTTTCTAGCAGAAATGTTTCTCAATTGTAACGGGTCTTGGCAATCAAAAATTACAGAACCCTACAAAGAAAAGAGACATCTAAAATAAAAAAAATAAGCCCGATTTGATTATTCAATAGTTTCTAGTCAAGAGAAGCTCAGTGAGTTTAAGAAAACTCCACGTGTCACCAGATTATATGTGACCGATATACATTTTATTCTTGGTTCTTTTATTCCTTTGTTTTTTGATAAGATGCGATATCTATAGCTATAAAAACACACAAGCATTATTTTGTGCGGGGGGGGGGGGCGGGGGGAGGATGCCAGCTCTAAAGCCAAAGCTAAGCATTCCCCTTCAGCACGGTTGCAAAAGCAATCTTAGGAATTTCCACTTTTCTTATTTGACCATTCTTTTCCCCTTAACGCCTACTGCTTTTCACATCCCAGAGCAATTCATTCCCCCCCGAGACACACGCCGGCTTGCCTAATAACGCGGGCGGTCGGGGGGGGGTTAGGCAGGCCTGACCCAAAGGGACACTGGCGAGGAAGCTCGGGGACGTTCGCCCCAGCAGCGCAGCGCAGCGCAGCGCGCAGCTCGTCTGCACGACAAACAAAGGCCGGTTCCGCACGACAAAAGCGCTTTTGTCCCTCGGGCGGCCGCGACTCGCGGGGTGCTGAGCCTCCCTCAGACTTAGTTAAGTGGGGGGGAAAAGGAAAAACACCGCACGGCGAAGCTGTCTGGAAGGCTACGGACTGCAAACGCTGCAGCCAAGACCTCTGAAGCCTGCTGACTCGGCGGCTGCAGCTCACAGGGAGAAAAGCCATTAACTGGCGGGACAGCTGGCCTGATAAAGCACCGGACCAAAATAATAAATAATAACAACAATATTTTCAGGCAATAGGCAATTTTCTCCGCCGGGAAGGGGGAGGCGCGCGGGCCGCCGCCCGGTACCTCAG
>NW_020450776.1:135664-149984 GCF_003343035.1 Apteryx rowi
CAGCGCCTCCCGCAGCGGGGGGAGGAAGCAAGGAGAAGCGGAGGCGGCGAGCGCCGGGTGGCGGCTGCTGCAGGCCCCAGCGCTTCGGGAGCCGGCTCGCAGCTGCGGGCAGCTCTCGCCAATGCGCACTTCGGGGTCGCGCAGCCCTTGCCTTCCATAGCTATAGGCAGGAGCCCAAACAGGCCCTTTTCTGCAGCCACCCAGCACAGCACCTCTGAATGCTCATCTCTGGAGCTCTGAAAACAGTGCCTTTACCTGGGAGTGAACAATATAGCGTTCAATACGTTACCTCTTCCAGTTAAAGTCTCTTTTGCCCTGAAGGCAAAGTTCACATCAATTCAAAAAAAGCCCAAGTGAACAATATGTCCATAGGTTTCTGTCATCTTGTCCAGCCACAAAAAAAAACTCATATGCAACTTGCTGTGGAAAGATTCTCTGCTCTAATACGAGAGGTGGTGTTTTCAAACACAGCATCCCCCTGCCACCTTTCCACATCACTTTTGTCACCTTTACACCTGAAAGAAACTTTGTGCATCAACTCTAATATTGACTGAGCTGAGCAAAGTCCTAAAAAGCTGAATATTTTACTATGACATTCCTCTCCATCTATGTATTTTTACCCAAAAGTTGATAAAATGAAGTGCACTAAGAATGACAGTAACATGATAGATGCATTTCCATTACTGTTAACTCTCAGGTACTCGGACATGACAACATTGGCCTAAATACAATGAGGCCTGGTACAGAGCTGGGATTTGGAGGTGGTTGGGTGGGCATTTAAACGAGTCAGGGTTTGGGCATCTGAGCGCTGTTTTTAGTTTTTCTATTTAACTGCTAGCTAAGAGCTAGCTTTTATAAACAGAAAATCTGTACTAAGGCATCAGAAAAGCTGCCCATAAGAGTTAACATTCCCCCTCCCCCCCTCCCCAAGCATGTTTCCTTGACCTGCCCTTCCTTCTTTGCAGTTTCTCTTTCTCTTCAGGAGTGATTACAGGTATTTTCAGGTGTAGAGCCCTACACTATATACTTTTATGCTAACATTTTTTCTTGATTTTGTTTTGACTTAATAGCCAAGGCATGGGGGAGGCGGGGGGAAGGATTATGTTACAAGGGTCAGAAAAGTAGAAACGTGGCACCTGAGAGAGGAAGGCATTTCTGGAGCACTTAAAGCCTCTTGTTTTCTTCTGTAAAGTTTGCATTTATTTTCAGCAGTTACTGAAAGAGTCTCACTCCATGGTTGTGAGTAGAAGTTTAATACGTGCTCAGGGTTCATTCTGGAAGTCTCTCTCCTGTGCATATATGTAACCGCTTAACAGCTCCTCCAGTAAAGCCAGGCAAGTCCGCAATAGATGTAACATAATATTAACAGAAAAACAGATTAACAGAAATACCACCAGTTTTTTCGAAAAAAAGAAACACTTAGGCCTGTTTTACATGTATTAAGTAGAAGGCAAAATACCATTTCTCTCTGATCTCCAGAAATAATGAAGTTTGCACTTCTTTCTGCAGATCTACACCACTGCACAAGAACTGAAAGTCCATTCTTGCTCCCACCTTACCTCTGAAAGCATTAACATGCTACTCTTAAGAAAATCCCTAGCATTTTTCTAAGGCCTGCAGTATGAGTTAGCACATTTTTAAGTCCTGCACCCACACATTAAGCACACCATGAACCAACTCTTCTTGCTCTAGCAGATTTAAATCAGTGGCACCTGTGCAAAGCCTAAGCAAGGGTGTTACAGGTGTTTCTAACAGCATTGGAGGTGCATGTGAGCACCTACTCGGCCTCCTAGCTTTTATTTTCATGAACTGGTTTTGTGAGGTGAAGATTTCTCCTTCGTTGATGACAAGCTGCTGCTGTTGCTGGTCAGACTTTTCAAGCAGATAGTTTTATATAACTTAAGTGCATAATGGGATACGTGACTGAACACAAAGTGAATGCAGAATACACTGAATTCCCAAAAAGACAAAGCAAGCATTGCTCATTAGTTTCCAAATAAACTTCTGCACAATCAAGATGTCAACAGTTGTCCTAATATTAAGGCTTAAAAAGCAGGTCCCCATAGGTGACCTGCTGGAGATTCAGCTTTGTTACAGTGAAATCATAAATAAGCCTTTACTCTTTACAAAACTTTTACACAAAATTTCTGCTCTCGGGGACGTGCTGACCTGGAAGTTTACCTACAAGAGCCTCAGCAAAACGCTTTCATTTCAAGAAGGACAACTGCCCCATTATGAGAGGAAGCTCGCTGTCTTGGGGGGACAATTTTCGGTATATACAAGAAATGGAATGGACAGGACCAGGAAAATCTCTTCCACTGCCGAAAGCACAAGCATAGCACCTCTCGGCCTAGGGGGGAAGGCAGTCTCGGACCTGACCTGTTGCACAGTGAGAGAACGTGCTTGGTCCACCTAACCAGGCTTTACTGACTGTGTTCAAATGACTAACTTGCAGGCCAGTGAGCTCAGCTTCCCTAAAGATGTCACTTCAGAGCCTGCCGGCCTGGAAAACATCCACAAACGCTCAACATCGCTGCCTCCACCACTCTTGTCCACCATTGCTCCAGCAGCTAAGCAAGTGGGATGAGGAAAGAGGACTTTCCCGTCCTCCCGGTACCCACACCCTTGCTGCAATGAGCATGGCACATGCAGGTCACGAAAAACCAGTTTGCAAACCCCGCTGCAGCACCAAAGAGCCAGCTATTTGAAAACATATCTGTAAAATGATTAAAGGAGACCCAGACAGCTGGAGGTCACAGCCTGTGGGTCAGGTACACGGAGTATTTGCACGGGAAGCGCCACACTGCCCACGCAACGTCCCAGCTCAGCGCTTGCAGCCCTGGTCATATTATGGTGATACCCTGTCCCTGCTCTCACAGGGAAACACAAGCAGCTCGTTCCGTAAAATTCCTGAAACACGGAGCACAGAAACGTCGTTCAGGTTCCAAGATGCAAAGACACCAAAACACCCGTTTTTCCCCTCCGATCACCTACGCTTAACGAGCGCGGTTTGTGGCGTTGGCGATGCTCTCCAAGAAGAGGAGTACAGTAAACAGCCAACACTTATCAAACAAGTCTACTATTGTTTTTTATATATATTTATATACACACACACACACATATATATATTTTATATATATATATACACATATGCACRCACCTACCCACACACCAGCTGCGCTGCAGGGACCTGCCCGGCAGGCGGCGCCCGCGGGCCGCTCCGCGGGGGCGCCGGTTGCTCGAGCCGCCGCGCAGCGCTGCGGCAACGCGCCGCGGGACACCGAACCCGTCCACAGCGTCGCGGAAGGCTGCTGCTAAAACACATCGGCTAGCAGCTATTGAGCTACCCAGGGTAGAAACAGAGATTATGGAAAGCTACAGGGAAAAAAATATATATATTTATATATATCACTTCCTATAGGAGTTTGACCCCTATGTGCCACCAAGAGTCTACTAATCCCAACTTTTCTCAACCAAAGAAAATTGATGTTACATTTTACTGGGGGGGGGGGGGGATCCCCACTCAGTCTCAGAAGAATTAAGTATTCCCATTTATTCCCAGATATTAAACACTATCACATGGCATTTCATCATTAAACTAATACTTCCATTTCTCCAAAGCAATTTTTTTTGCCCAGTATCATGAGGCAAGACTTCTACCCCCACAGTGCCAGTTATTCACTAGCCAGTTTGAGAAACCCAGCAGCCGCTGACCTCCAAACACACAGCTGGCAATAAATACAAAAAACCTACATCCAGACAGTCTCTACTACACCTAGCAGGTCACTGTTCTAGTTAGAACCAACAAGGGAAGTAGGAATTAGTTTAAATAGTTCTGCCTCAAAACACATATCTATTTTCCACTTGTTGCAATGGTGGCAAGAGGGAAGAAGAAGAAGAAGAAGAAGAAGAAGAAGAAGAAGGAGCAATCAAGACTCCAACTTTTGGGTAGGAGCATAGGTAGGGCTGCATCCCCCCCGCCGACACTTTACAACAACTCTAAAAGATTTGCTCATCACAAAACCCAAGCTTAGTTTCAGGAAAGTTAAGGAGGCACAGAGAAATGCAGAATTTGCAACGATCACTAAGCAGGAATGTTGTTTGTGGGATATAGACACACCAGCACCATCTCCAAGCACACACAGATCTCGCGTGCTCAGTTTTGACACCTGACCAGCACGCCCTGTTGTTGTAACCACCAGTTAACTGGCGGCCTGCTGCCCCGAGTCACAGTATGTGTATAAAACATGCGGGATTATTTCTGAGGTTATAACTAATTTTCTATTTTAATGAAAAAAGATCACATCAAGTGTACCTTCACTGGTAGTACTTCACTGGCCAAAACTACGCAGCTGGAAGTGTCACCTGAGGACAGGCAGCAGCTACTGCATCATACAGCAGTCCTCAATCACAACATGGCCAGCCAGTTAGAAGAGATGGTGACCCAACACACAAATATGCCCACCTTTTCTGCTTGCAAGAACACCACTCCAAAGCTTCAAAACTGGGTTTCAGGTGGAACAAGAGAGACTTTTCCCACCCCTGTGAGCCTGCCATGCTGCTCCCATGAGGCCTCTGCATTTGGTACGGTGCTCTCACGTGGTGAAGTACTGCTGCCTGTGGGTAAAACCAGCATCCAAGCTTGCAGCTCCACTGGATGTCAACTAAAAAGACCAAAACTTGGGAGGCTTGGCCTATTCAGTCATATCTCTCATCACATCAAGAGGTGATGGACAGCTCCCTCCCCGAGGTAATTCCCATATTCCCCAAGTACTGACGCAAGCCTGGCAGGTTTTTGTCTCTGTGGAAGAGGTGTTTTCAACGAGCTGTCTAAAAACACAAAGCCAATCTGCTTAGGGATGTGGTCACCTTTTGTAAGGTGAGACCTAGCCAAGTTTTGCTCTTCGATTGCCAAGGAAGCCTAGGTGATAAAGGAAGTCATGTTAGCAACCCAAAAGGTGGCTCTTCTCCCACTGGGCTGTTCCTGAGCCCTTGGACGAGGGCAAAGCTGGTGCTGTAGGAACTGTCACCCTGCAGGTGAGAGCTCTCATTAGTTAAAAACTTAATTTTTTTTTTTAACTCACAGTTTCCTACAGAGATTAGGGCAAATGCCTCCCATGAAGAGTTTTTACCAAGCAACTGGGGAAGAGAGCTGTAATGCCATATTAGCAAAATGACATAGATTGATTCATACCTTCAAAGTGCAGTTTCTCAGGACCTTCCATTACATCAACTTCTTAAATGAAGATTTCCTGTCTCCTCAAGACCGCCTATGGTTTTGTCTTCAACCAGAAGCGCCCTCCTGTGTTTCCCCACTCAGTCTAATATCCCAGGAGTCAACCAAGCAAAAATGAGAAATAGCCCACTAAGCACTCAAAAATCTCAAGCATCCCACATTACAAGTTCAGCAGGTTCCCCATGTCATCTCCACGCATCCTTCCATCTGGGACTTTATTCCAAACCAACTAAAATCACAAGCAATTTTGGACCAGGTCTCTGATTTGAAGAGCAGAGATACTTTGCATGTCCATGGCATTTTTGTCTCTTGAGCAGAAAAAGTGTATTGCTGATACCATTCATTCTGTATTCTGTTTTCTATCATTGCCTGGAGGCAGGGAAGTTCCTGTTGTCTTGAGGTAGACCTGCTACGTCAAAGATGAGCAAAGCCATTAAGGATTCAGGACAAAAATAAATAAATAAATCCACCCTCAACACCACTCATCTTTAGAAGTTATTTTAGAAGAGTTTTTTATTATTAGACTTCCTGGCTACAGATCAATCTACAACAGTGATTCAGAAAAATAGTAGTATGTGGTCACACTTTGCATGAGAATGAGCTAAGAACAAGAAATCTCTTCTGTGCTAATTGAGCAATAGATGTAAACAAGATGCTAGATCCCAAACAAAGTTGTATAAACACACACATACTAGAGATTGCTCAAGCTGAAACAAAATAATAGTCCTCAGTGTAGATAAGGCACCTCAAAAGCCTCCAGATAACATGCAGGCCAAGAGAGCATAGACTGAAAACTCATCCAAACAGAAGACACTGGTATAGAGTAAATCAACGAGAAAATGAATCCCTATGTATTCTAACACTCATCAGCACAGCTGATATGACTGAAGGTCTGATAGGGCTCCAGCACTCAGAAACCTCAGTCCATGCTTCTTTGGCTGAAGAGAAGACTAATTCCCACACTAATTTGCATTCATTATATTTCCCTCGTCATCTGCTGAAACATCTTAGAAGATTATCATAAGGCATGCAAAATAGTGATGTATCGCTTACAGCAGTACTTGTGTGTGACTTGCTTCCAGGATGGTTAGGTGCTTTCAAAACCACGATGACTATGATCAGGAAATGAGCACTTGCTATACAAAGTTGTTTTCCCCTCATGAGAGGGTTTTTATCATAAGAATTGTACCAATAATGACTTAAATAGCTCTCTACAAAATGCAGCATTGTTTTATATGCACATAAAACCTATCAGGAGACCTAAGATAACTTGGGGTGGGGGTTACATGCTATCAACAGAAAGTCATCAACACAGATTGCATGAGAATCCACCGAGATTCACACACACAATAATTTCATCAAATAAAGAATACACCTTGCCACATTATCACTGTTCTTTATTATTTTTAAATGAACCCTTTTTAAAGCATTTTTATTATCCCTAAATATATAGATGTGTTAATTTAGAAGTGTATGACATTTCAGAAGAAATAATCACTTGATTTTAAACATGAGACCCCCCCCCCTAACATTTGGAGATAAACCACACCAATGAGATGCCGTTATTCTCAATGCAAGGAAGTTTCCAGTGTTAAGTCCTTACAATCTAACACCAACACACAGATTCAGGCCACTCTGCATGAAGTGCCTTTAAATCTGAAGGGCAACAGCTAATCCATTACACCTGCAACCCAAGCAGCCACCTCCCACCTTCCCCTCCAAGAGGGCATTGAAGCTATTTCCTTGAAAAGCAGGCTAGATCCTCAAGCAGTGCCTCCAGCTATTGCTTAAAACAATTTCCAGCATCATAACATTAAACATTTTAAATCTTACTGTTACTACGCAAGACAAAAAGATGCACTCATTATCTGTGTTTTCCGAGTGCAACCCAGTGGGCAGCTTCACGGCTTACTGCATACTACGGACTTCAAACTAATTACACACGGGGGCGCGTGCTCCCAAGGAAATGCGAGCAGAGGCCATCAACATACCTGGCATTTGCGCAGATTGTCCATGCACTTTCGCAGGGCTGGAGGGTAACTGAAAATACCGCATTTCCAAGATGGGAAGTCTACTGAGGACCGTCATTCCTACACACTGCTCCGGCAGTACCCGAGGGTGTTACTACAGCAACAGCACGTAGCGAGTTGCACAACCTTTGGCCGGCTGCGGGTGTATTCGGAAACTCAGTCTTCCTTGGAACCGTGATACAGCAGCAAGCGCTTCCGCGCCAGCTGAATCAGCTCCTGGGAATCCCTGATGCACCCCAGGAGCACCGAGGCTTAAAGAACCCCAAGTATGTGAAAAACAAAATACTTGCATTCCCCAGGCGTTTGTCATTGCTTATATGCAGGTTCGAGTGGCACAGTGTCTACTAAGCAATCTAAAAGTGACCCTATCACCTTAAAAATTTACCCCTTTGCAGTCACATAAGCATAGTAGAAAATTCTTCCCAATTCCCAGAGGTTGAGTTTGCTCTTAGGAGGAGGTGTGTAGCTAGAAGGAACATAAGGAAAGTATTTGCAGCTTTAAAGCAGAACAGAGAAGCTGCCTCCAGGCTAAGAGGCATATGAATTATGCCCACTTACAGCTCATTTTATATTTTAACATTTATCATACACATGTATCCTTTAGTCCTTTCATTCAGCTCAGATGCTACGAGTGTCATTTGTTTGTAACACAAATCTGGTCTGAGAAACGCACAAACAAATAGCAAAACAAGGGCAGCCGCCTTCCAGAGTGGAACAAAAATACTTAATGCTGTCTTTAAAACCAAAAGCTATCAGCTGGCTTCAGAAGTAGAATTCCTCAGGACAGCCATTTTAAAGGGGGGGAGGGGGAACCCCGCACAAGAACTTTTGACCACAACTGTAAGAACATATTACATTATTAGTGTAAAAGAAAAAGAGAAGGATATTGGCAATAAAGAATACACAGGATTTGTGCATGGTCTAAATGTGTGAAGCAAACCAAAGGGCTGAAAGCATCCTAAAGGCTTTGGTCCCCAGTCACCTAGGAGCTGGCAGTGCGTTGAAGGACAGGAGCCAAGGAGAACTTAGAAAGCACCATCAGGGGCTTGATATATTGAATTACTATGGGTGGCAAAATCCAAGAGACAGGAACAGCAAGGGCAATGTTGGCCTGGATGAAGCAGGCCGTCAGCAGTGGAGATGGGGCATGGGCAGAGGAGAGCAAGGCAAGGTCAAGTTGTGGGAGGAGGAGGAAACATGGTGAGGGAAACATCACGAAAGCAAAACCAGTAAGACGTTAGGAGGAGTGGTGACGGCACAGACAGATCAAGGAGAACAGGAACAAAACAGAGGTTTTGGATGACGTGAGCAAGACGAGCTTCTGAACACAGCAAGCCAGTCTGAAAGCATCTAAAACAGACCCAGATCAGGAGAATTTGAGTCAGAGATTAGACAACCTCACACTATCTCAAGCTTGCTCAAGAGCTGGAACAAGCAGAAAAAGGGAAGGGTGTTAAAAGTCCAAAATAGTAATCTAGCATCTATTGCTGCATGGGATAAGTAGATCATTAAGGAAAAAGCCCATGGCAATAGAAACAAGAAAAATGCATTAATGGGGCAGCAAGTGGGTCTGAAGTCTTCTACGCACAACCTATAGTTATGCCAGGGTTTGTGTGTCCCATAGAAAGCAGAGACAGGAAGGTCGGGGGGTTGTAAATTACAAATAAATCCCTCTAGAAGAAAATTAAACTGACATAATACAGGGAGAAAAAAGCCTCACGGCATGCGTGATACCAGCTGATTCTGGAAATAGTCCGCAGTTTTATCATAAAGCAGTATATTCATCTAAACAAAAATACAAGAGAACTAGAGCAAAACTCAAGAATGTCTTTCAGTGACAGAATTAAAAGAAAAATCCCGCAATGCTGTCATGTAGCTTAAAACCTAGCACTAAAGGGGAAAAAAACAGAGACAAACTGAGATCCAAATCACTAATGGATCTTTGCCTTCATACGCTCCAGGGCAGATTTCTCATGTGTGTACTTTAAGTACAGCTAGATGGCTTATCAGCATCCTGAGACTAACAGGATCAACATGCAGATGAGGAGCTTAATAAGGATAACAAAATTACAACAGCCAAAGTAATCTAGCTTATTAAGCACAGACAGGCTAAACAACCAAAGTACTACAAATAAAAAATGCTGCAAGGGAAGACATTCACCAAAGGAGTCACTAGCATAATATTAGCAAAAAAAACCCTTCATTTTTTAAATCAAAACCTTAGTCTCCATATTCCTAGAAAGAACTTTGTTTCAGGACAAGACTCTGCAGAGAAAATAATTACAAAAAGCGATTCAGGTGAGAAGGCCATACTCCAGCAGGCACAGTTTATGTGGCATCAGAATATTATAAATGCACATTCAAACATTTCAGTTTAAATATAAATGGAACGCCAAACAGCATACGTAGCAGCAGTGAGAATACTCTGGCAAGCAGGGAACAGATGCTCCAAGTTAAGAGCATCCACGTTATTTTGTTACAGCACATTATTCACAGGGGGAAAAGGAGCTCTAGAAAAAGACAGATTAATGCTCCAGAAACCTGGGGAAACGCTCCTTGCAACATAAACGGAGGAGTTTTCTGCCCGCAAAGGAAACCAAGAGGGTTACATGCCCAAACAGTCCTAAACACGGATGTTGTTAGACTATCTTCATCTTTCAACATCAGCCGCCCAGCAATTTCCCTCCAATATATAATTGTCAATGGACTCGAGATCCCTCACATCACGTCAGCACTCAGCTCACTAACTACACGCACAGGATATAACGATTGCACAAAACCAAAACACAAACAGAAACCAGCCCTCACGCTTCCCACTTCCAGTGGGACATCCGCTATTCAGGCTTGGCTGCTTACGCTTTTTCTTTGGGAATTGCGCCACCGGCTTGGTCTGCATCCCCTCTTACTCCCCCCACATGCTTCCAAGGACTTTTGGAGTCCTCCAACAATTTGAACCCTACCTGAGAAAGGACTGGGGGTCTCCAAAATATTAAAACCACCTAATTTTCTAATGAAAGCGGGCTACCAAAAGAGAAGAGCTACCCCACCCGTGCTTGCACTAAACCAAGAACTCCCAGAACTACTTGCTTAAATTTTTAAAGTTCCTACATATGCTAACTCCAAACAGAGCATTTTTCAGATGAAAAGCAGCTAGAGCCATCTCCTCTGAAGGAACGAGCAATGGCTTCAGCTGTACCAGGAGCACTTGCTTCCTCCACAGCAAAGGGTGCCCAGCTGCTTGGCCCCCGCCAGCCATTTGAAACTTTTTAATTGAACAAGGTCACAAACCCCGGAAAGCTCCCCACTGTTTTGGGCAAGCCGGTTTCACACTGAGAATAGAAAAACTACAAAGCTCTTCTATTTTTCCCCCCACCTCTTTATGCAGAGGACAAGTGTTGTGGAAGTCCAACCTTAAGGGCAGATCATGGGGGTACCAGGAACTACAAGTGCAACTTGTTACTAGCTGACAACATCAGTTAGCTCTCCAGGGACACACGATCCTAAAAGAAAGCTGAAGGGGAAGAAGAAAACAGCCTCAAATCCGAATGTTGTTCTGGCACTGATAATTGTCAGCAGGAGTTTCAGATGCATTAAAATAACCCGTGTCTGCCACGTCCCTCGATTAGTTTATGTCAAAGGGGGTGTGCGCAGAGTCATACGGATGCTTCGGACTATAAATACATCGCCACAAATATTTTGTCCCTTGCATCACTCGATTTAAACTACCCACTGGCAAACTGTACGTAACCTGGGGACGAGGATCTCTTGCTGCTTAAGGAAAACCGTCTCCTTTACGCGCCCAGCACACACGCAGGATCAAACCAAGTCGATGCGGTTACACTAGAGGTTAACGCAACTAGCGGAAGCCTGCTGTTATCTGCAGAAATCGCTCTTTGAAACCATTCCAAAAACGCAACAGTTTGAAAGCTGGCTTTCCCGGACAAGGCAGAAATAACCCATCTGCCAGCGCGTTACCAGCCCTAACACGAACCAGGGGCTGGCATGGTCGTGGCTGCCGTGTATTAGCTGAAAAGCTGCAGTCCTAAATGCTTCAGGGTTAATCCAGTGCATCGATTCAGATCCTTACACCCAGGAACATCGCTTTGCTTCGGCACATGTTTACAGACCCATCAGGATAAAGCAATTTTACTTTAACAAACAGCTACGCCTGTTCACACGGCACCACTGAAGAGGTTAATGCTTTACCTGCTAATACCTTAAGGACCTTTTACGATTAGCATTCATATTAGCATGCGATTAAGATATTCAGGCCCAGGTTTTGGCAGGCACCCAAGGGAGCCGGGTTGGCGTTACCTCCGCCGAGCAAGCCAAGCCGGGAACGCCATCTGGGAGGAGCGCCGCGCGCAATCTGATCCCGCTCAAAATAAACCCCCAGCCTTCAAAAGTTACAATCTGGGTGAAGCAGTGCGCGAGTCTGCGAAGCTAAAAGCTTTTCCATGCCCCTACTTTATTCCAGTGCCTTATAAAAATTGAGCGAAACCCAGGAATCAGCTCAACCGACACTGTTTTAGCTGCTGAAGAAAAGGATGGCGAATTCTGAGTTCGTTATTCTCTTTTACTCCCCTATACAATTTAATTACTTAACCTCTTACACTCTCAGAGACTGCAAGCATTATGCCTGTGACAAAAGGCTGACAAAATTATTTAATCTAAAATAGGAATAAAAAAGGGAAAAAATAAAAACAGGACAACATAACACTTTTAGATCTGTGGCTAGTTTCTTCAATTACTTTCTGAGAGTTTTGACCCTTTCTATTACACTTGCCTTGTGACCCTTCCCAAGACGCTGCCCTACCCAGAATGAGCAAATGCAATTCCACTACATTCCCTAAATTTTAAAAAAGCTATATAAAAATACCATAACAGAGTGAGAAATTGGGAGTACTACATCAGGTCATTTGTTTCAGGAGAAAGCAGAAATGCTCCCCAACTTTATGACATTTTCCAGTGTCGAAAGTCTAATGTTTATGTCAATCTCAAACAAAACTATATGGGCAACACATTGTGGGCACAGTTTAAGCTCCCCAAAAACATGCAGTTTCAGGAAGCCCTTTAGTGCACATCCTTACTGCTTTGTCAGCAACTGGATAACAAATACAAGTTGGATTTACCAAATCTCTTATGAATAAGAGCAGAAGGAACGCTCATGCAATCAAGCTGAGAAAAACAGTGGTGTAACCAAGCTGTTTTTTTAATTGGATGGATGATACATAAAAAAAAGCACTGAGAAGCCTGAAAAAAAATGAAACCATTTTCATTCAACAACATCCTATTATTGGTAAGGGTATATTTGTAACTAGTACTTCTTCCTAGCAAAACATCCTCATTTCATTTGATCAAAGCAGACCTTTCTTCCAAAATGACCTCAATAAAAATCCCGAAACAAAATCCTTTAGAAACGTTCTTAGCTTCAGGCCCTCCTCCTGCATAGCTATCCCTACACCAATGGTCCCATTAGATGATGCGCCTGTTTAAGAGGATTGGGACCTTATGCAAAAGGCTATTACTTTTAATTGCAGCTGTTATTATGGGAGTGCCTAACAGCTGAGTAAGGCTCCATGAGGCAAACTTACTGGAAACTGCTCCGCAGCATTTGGATTTGGCACCAGAAGCCCAGCAAATAGGTATTTATTCAGTTCCATCTTTGTCTTTTTTACAGAGTGCTATGAAACGAGCTGACCACGCACGGGATCACTCCAAGTTGCACTCAGTTTAAAATCAAATAGTTGTGCCTCACATCGGATAGTTTTTATTCCACATGTAGCAATAGAAAATGTTTAAATCAAAATAATAAGTATTATCAAAGGGTTTTCGGGTCAGCCACAGGGGCACGAGTTGGTCCGTTGCAGCGTTTCAGGGGCAGAATTGGGATTGCTTTAATCGAGAGGGTTTGGAAACCATCGACCGCTGCTCCTGTCCACTTCCGTGGCCGGGGCGAGGGCCAGGAGGCTGCCCACATCCGGAGCCACGCTAGCCGGAGCGAAGCGAGGGCTGAGCCGAGCGCAGCCCTGAGTCACCAGGCGGGAGCCGGGCACCCGCCCGCTGCCACAGCCGGCCCCACCTGCCACCGCTGTGACACCCGACTTTCCCACCGCGCCGAGCAGCCCCAGGCGCCAAGCCAGGCCAGCTCTCCGGATAGCGCCGCACATCCACCTCCCTGTCCCACGCCACCACCACGGGAGCCCGGGCGGGTGCCCGTTGACCCCACGGTGGGACCGCGGGCCGGCTCCTTCTTCCCCCGAGGAGCAGCAGGACACGCTGCCTCGGCTGGACCCAAGGCGGCTCAGCAGCACTGCCCCCCGCCAGGCCGTCAGGACGCCCCGGCCACCAAAACCCAGCATGGCCCCTGCGCTGCTCTATTACAAAAATAATACTGTCAGCCTATATAGCACCGTTCTGCTGGAGAAGAAGGGGAAAAAAAATACCCTAAACATAACCAAGACTGAAATCACTGCAACTTTTGAAAACACTGAGACATTTTGAACTCGATAAGCAGCACTTCTGTAAGAGCTGTCATCCCACATTACTCTAATGGTGCCTGACACGTGCCAGGCCCCTAGATCCTCCAAGTCAGCCCTTGGCAAGGAACATCTCCAAAGGGTTTGCAACCAAATGCACCAGTTCAAGATAAAAAAAAAAAAAAAGGGCAAGTTATGTTCTTTTATGATGTTGCAATCGGGAATAAGGAATGACAAATAACTAGTTAGATTAGCATTTGCCAAAACACCAGTTTTTACAGTCTTCCACCGCCAATGCAAAGCATCAGTGCCCCTAGGACCACAGGGTAAATACTCCTTCCCACGGACAGTTAAGAGACAGGACCCAGAGCGAAGCAACTTCCCGAGCTGTCTCAGAAAGCAAATACCCACTGGTGCACCAGCGCTCCCTCTTCCCACAGCACATCCCCCAAAGCGTCCTCTCCCGCGAGCTGCTCCCAGGACGAGCCCTGATTTCGACTTCCCTTCTGCCAAGCCCCAGGCACCATTTCCTTCCCAACCGCCCCAAGAGCTAAAGGCAAATCGGCGTTTTAAAA
>NW_020450776.1:150463-169999 GCF_003343035.1 Apteryx rowi
CGCTGCCAAGTACCGCCACTTCGCGGGGCGCAAAGCGGGCGCTCCTAACCCGCCCGCCTCCGCCTCCTCCTTCTCCTTGTGCCTGGACAGCAAGGGAAACGCAGGAGACTCGTCCCGGCGAGCCCGGCGCAGCCGAGGGGCCGTGCCCTCGCTCCGTGCTCATTTGCAGCCCAGGGGCTTTTCGAAAAATGGACCAAATTAAAAAAGAAAAGAAACGCTGTAATTAAAGAGGGAGGTGGAGCGACCCCAGCTGCTTTGCAGACCTGGGTCAGAAAGCAGCCATCAGCCTGGTGGGAGAAGGGGCTCGACGATCTCCAGCAGAAAGCGCAGGCTGCCAGCGACAGCCGTTCCACCAAGCTCCGGAGCGGCCGGACACCAGGGCAGCGAGAGCAGGGCCGAGACCCCAGCACCGCCTTCACCCCCCAGGCCCAGCCCCACGCAGTGCCAGGCAGTGACATGTCCCACAGACGGGACCAGCCCAGGTGGGACAAGGAGCCAGGGTCCCCAGGAGCAAGACCACCTTCCAGGCAGGACTGAGGCCTACCTGCCCCCCTTATCCCAGGCCAGTTTGTAAGCTGGGGGTCCCAGGTGAAGCAAACCAGGGCAATTAATGGCAATTAGTGCACTCAGGGCCCTGGCACACTCCAGTGAGGTGGGCTTCACGCTTAACTCAGCTCAGGTGCTAAACCGCTTTGGTGCCTTGGACAATCTAGGCACTCAAGCCTGGCAGTGGCAACCCCCCCATCCCCCTAGTAGTGATACTTAAGCATTTAAGCTACCCTGGTTAAGTAAGGGCAGACTGATTTCAAGACATATAGCTTGGTTTTGTTGACAGCGCTGTGATTTTATTAATCAGAACATTTGAGCCCGGGATGAAATAACTCTGTGTGCACCAAAGCTTTAGGGTCATGTTATCTCACCGTTCTGTGAACACGCGCTGTGCTCATGGGGACGGTGGGATTGAGGAAGCGGAGAGGTAACGCGGTGCTCCGAAAGCTGTCTTTTGACCCTCAGGGAGGGGGCAAGCAAGGCTGCTAACTAAAGAGGGGCAAAATCTAAACAGTAGGAAGTCTAAGGGAGCACCAGGCTAAAGCTGCTCCGTAGCAGAAAATCAGAATAATTCCCCCTTAAAATCACAACTGTTGAAATTCTTTAATTTTCTCTTAAACTTAGCATGCAATTTGTCTCTGCCTCAGCAGGAGGTGTTTTAATCTACCCATACACCATCATTCTCCAGCCCAGACTTTCTAAAAGCGAGATCAAGTCCCCTCAGTTTACTATTTCAGACTAGGCAACAGATTTTAGACTACAACCGGTATTTGAAATGTTGTAGCCATGCTGGTTTTGTCTGGGAATGATCTGACCTTCTAAAACTTCAGTTAACAAAGTACAGCTTCTTAAATGTTAATTACTTACAGAAGATAGGCACATGAAAGAGAGGAGATTTTCTCTAAACATGGAGTATTACATGCTTATCTCCAGATAATGATGCCTCCTGTAATGAGGAAACTTGGAAGCTAAGGTCACTATAGTGCACAGTATCACTTCCTTGAATTTTGTGTAATGTGACTGAGACCTGAGTACTGAGCTGCTAAAAGATTGAAACTGTTAAGACAGGCAAAAGGGGCAAAATCACCGTAACTCGAACCTGGTTAGCCTTAGAGGGGTTTATTTTCCGGTCACGGAGGCCTGTGGCGATAGTGTCAAAGTATTTCTTGCTTGAGCCTTGCTGGAGTCAAAACAGCTTTGCGGAACCCCACAGGCCCCCGAAAGTTTAACACCTCTTTGCTCTCGTGGCCACGTGAGGTGGAAGCAATAGATTAAATGAGAGGTTTTGCAGCCTGACTGATTAGGGACAGATGCAAGAGAACAGCCTGGGCCCCGGACTTCAAAAATGGTACCAAGGTTTTGACATTATCTAGGAAGATTATTAAAGTTATTGGGAACCTGTATATTCATCCAGTTTTAGACTGTATCAGAGAAAGCAGTAACCCTTATAGAAACCCCTTTGTAAATGTGCTGTTTAGAAACTAGAGGTGACTAAGGGAGAAAGAAGTTCCACTGTCGCCGTAAAGTTAAGGAATGACCCTCTCTTCTTTCGAGGGAGCTGCCAAAGTCAAACCCCGTTCCTTGTGAAGCCCCTGGAGCACAGAACAGCTTCTTGATATGCCTTAATGCAAATCTTAGTGGAGTAAGTAGAGTCTTCTACTGTGTCTACCTTCTGGACAATTCATAATCCTTCTTAACTCCCTATGATTTAATCTGAAGTATTAATACTTTATTTGCTTTATCTTCGTAAGAAGCTTAAGTGACTTTACATAACTGTGGCCTTTTCTGCATTATGAAGCTTTGTAGCTCCCCTGTTAACAGCTTGAAGCACGCTGCTGACATGGCACGTGCGTATAACCACCAGGTAACTAATGCCCTTCAAGAGCACAGCATTTATCACTCCTGTCACTGGCATGGATGATAAAGCTCAAAACTTGCTTTAGGTAACCCTATTTTTGGTACAAGGCTCCTTCTGGGTTGGAGCAATGCCCACTTCCTGAAGTTGCTTGTCTGAGAATTTCTACATAAGAAATGTCCTGCAGCTGCAGGCCCTTCGGAGTGAGGTGAAGCCCTCAACCTTTTCTGCTCTTTCCTTGAAACATCTTATAACCGTGGTTTCTGGGCTTTGTGAAATCTTTTCCCTTAAAGAAAAGAAAAAAAAAGTGGCATTTTGGGCTGCTAGTGTGAAACAGCACGTGCAGTAGACAGCCAGAAATGGAGCTGAGAGAGCTAGGCACTGGAGCAGCAGTCCTGCAAGTTCCTCCTTCCACCCTTGGCCTTAGAAATGACAAAACCCCAGCAGAAACACACAACTGCAAAAATTCCTCATGGGCTTAATGTCAGTAGAAGGGTTCAAAGTGACCCCCTCTCCCACCCGGCCAGTGACCAGTAGCTCAATAATTGAGCAAGAAAGTTCAACTACTCTTTTGGCAGAAGAGAAGGTCCTGAGCAGCAGTTGCACAGGAAGCCAACAGTCCAGCAAAGGCTGAAGGCCAGGTCACACAGGCTCCTCGGTGTATTCTTTCAGTGGTTTTTGTCTTTGAGTTAACTATGTTTATCCTCCTCCACAGTCTTCTTTAAGGTGGGTAGACTGACCTTTGCATTCAATCCATGCAACACTCCTCCTATTGTCTCATGACGATGAGGCTTGTCAGCTCTTGTCCCAGACAGCTTGGCTTGTGCAGACAGTCGTGCTCACAACAAAGCTGTGCTGCAGGATAGTAATTCACAGAGCGCTTAAGTGCTCTTAAAAGTGAAACATATTAAATCAGTGATAGTCAACAGAGTTTTTAATTAAGAGAATTTCTAGCAACTTGGATTAAACCCGAAATCTAAGAAGTCAACCGTTAGCTTTGGCCTGGCCTGTTGCCTACGCAAGTAGGACCCAAGGAAGGTTTAGTTAATTAGGCAAGCGTAGTTATGGACAGATTCAAGAACAAAAATCAGATGATTTGTTTGCATTTAGGAGGACTGTGCATGAGAGAAGGGGGAGAGTTCAAGACAAGCACTTTACAAGATTTCTGCCTGTGATATTTGGGCCGAGCTTGTTTTCAGATAAGCTGTGCAAGCAGGGTCATTCATTAGGAAAACATCTGACTTAGTCCTGTGCCCCTGTTAAAAATGGCTAAATCCCAAATGTTTCCACACTTACAACCACCGAAAATCTTTAAATCCCCAAATGTGCTTTGGCGGCCTCCAAGATCTGCTGCCTAACTTGTATTTCTACCCTGAGACTAAAAWAAAAGGCCACAAAATGTAACTTAGCTTTAGTCTCTCAGCAGGTGAAAACATCTGATCAGTCTTATCAGAACAACTTTGCCATGACAAGCTTCAACCCAAATTTCCTTCAAACGCCTGGGAAGTCAGTGGGGCTATGGACTGTTATTTTTACAAGTTACATTTCTTCTACTTCAGAGTAGTGTCAGCCAATAGTCTTTATCTCTGGGTGACACTAAGTTAAAGATGGGTAAATCCAAAGAGATATTTGCAACAGTGTTTTAGCTGGGTTACAGTAGAGTTCCACAGTTTCCGTTGGAGGGTTTAACCTCTTAGCCTTAAACCCTTTTTTTTTTTGTTGTTAAACACCTTGGGAATTGGGTGGAGGTGAGACCTTATTGCATTCACTGTTGAGCCAGGCAACACAACTTCTTTTTTTTTTAAGCAGAGATATTATGCAGACTTTATCTAGATAAATTGTAAGTATATAAAGGAAGAATAAAAGACAGAAACATAAATCAGTGAACTTCCAAGGAAAAGTGGAAAAACAAAGGTAAGGTTCTTTACTTTGTTCACTACAGAAAACCAGCACTCTGACTACACCTCCTAGTCAAAACTGAAGGTGAAAGGTTTCATGACTCTTCCAACCAACATACTGAAGGGTTTAGCTACTATTCTTCTGTGGCAGGAAGATTTTGGTAGTGTTCTTCTTGAGCTCACCTGCTTGCAGACGTTGATGGGGAGAATGCAACCTTCACACCCAATTCATTCTACTTCAGAGTAATTACTGAGTCAAAAAAAATCTTTAAGTGAATCATCAAAGCAGACTAAAAAAGCATTAGTATATTAAATAAAAGGCAATACGTGTTTTCCGATGCGAACACGTGTTTTTCAATGCAGCATCTATTTTCTTGACAGAAATTTCCCAAACCGCTCCATCTAACTAATTCTGATAGCATAGCAGAGGCACAGGGAGAGAGAAAGAACTGGCCAAAGATAACCCCGAACTCTGTCTAGCAACACAAAGGATTACAGCTATTGGCTTCTTAATTGGAAATTATGCTTAGTAATCTGTCAAATCAGATTTTTTCCCCAAAAAAGGCAGTCAGTCAAACGTAGGACAGTTCATGCGAATGTATGCTTTGCTATAGCATCCAGAGTTGGCTTTAAAACCTACTGCAGAGACTCCTTGGCCGATTTGAGAAGCATGGCCATTTCAAAGCACGGGTTGGCTATATTCTTAACGTGCCGTGGGAGGAGGATTATCTCTCATGATGTTTTACACAGCACAAAAAAGGCTTCACAAGAGTCGGTTCACAAGGCCTTACTCTTACTAATGCCCAGACCCATTGCTGGAAGGTTTAAAAATGACTGAGCAAAGTAGGACAGGCTTCCAAACGCAGAGGCATTTTTGTTTATATAACCTAAAGCTGGGTTCAGTGTATATGCTGGATGTTTAAACACTTGTCGGGAGCCAGCAAATCATGTTTCAGGCTTTAAATATTTCAGAGTAATTTCTGAAATTGTAATCTGTTGAATCAGACAAATAACTACTGGTTTCCTTGCTCGTACTCTGAAACAAGATATGCCTGCAGCCAAATCCAAGAGAACAGCAGAGTCTGTGGCACCTGTAGAGCATTTGAGATCTTGCCTGGAAATGCCTGAGCAAGAGAAAAGATTAGAAGGGGATGGCTTTCAAACACAAAACCCAAATACAAAGAGGCCATAAAGACGAGCCACTTCTGTCTTGGATAACGAGAGCTAGAAGATCATGCACTCAAGTCACTACTACTCTGAGGGAACAAAAGATGAAACTCAAACTGGGCCATGTTTTGGGAGGAGGTACAGGGTCATACAGAAACCTCACCTCTGAAAACTACTTATGGAGATATTGTCATTTCAGTTTTGAACCACTATCCAAAGGTTAGCTTATACATTGCATCTCAAAGAGAGGTTGCCAGTTTTATCTGACATATTAATCAACAGGAACGCAGCAAAGCCTTGTGCATGTCCTTGACGGTATTGGCCTATATGGGGGTACGCTTTATTCAAGGCCAATCTTGAGCTGCTGTCACAACCAAGCAGCTATGGAGGTGGTCTTCATGCCTCCTCTTACTGCTCCCTTGTTTCTCTAAAATGACCATCTCCAAGCTCTCTTAACTGCACGGTTAGTGGCTCACTGGTAACTTTTGATACACCAGATTGGTATCTGGGGAGAAGCTAGGTGACCTTTCTGTAACTGCAGCTAAATAAAACAACCAAAACAGCTTCCTAGATGCATGTTTATACATATCCACATTTCAGCTTTAGATGGAAAGGCCATCTCCACTAAGCTCCCCAGTGGAGTCCTGCCTCCTCTCTGCTTGTCATGCTGTTGCATCAAACTTGCGTTGGATTCAACTTGGTCTCCTGTGCATTGAGAGCTTCGTAATCACCTAACGCAGCCTTACATTGGGCCAGTAGTGTGAATGCATTGCTGTCCAATTCTTATCCCTGGCGCTGTGTCAGTTGATGTTCAGATTGCAGTTGCTCACTGTTTCAGAAATCTCAGTCAAGAGAACGTAGCTGTTCACACACTTCTAAAGCCACCAAGCTGGCATTGATTACCAGTATCTTTTTTGAAAGAAAGAAAGAAAGAGAGAGAGAGGAGGACTCTACACTTGTCTGTGTTCCTTTAGCTGTAACTTGCCTGTAGCTCAGCCTGTACCTCATGCAAAGCAACCTGAGCTGGGCAATGCACAAGAGCGTCGCTAGCCTTCACTGCAGATGGTCAATGAGAATAAAAGTCATTTTAAACATCTGCATCCCATCAATTTAATTTAAAGCCACACAGTTACTGACTCCTTTTGGGAAGGATCTGTTTCTTCCAGAAGAGCTTTGCGCTCCTGTGCCCTGTTCTGAGCAGCCAAAGGCTGCAGGACAAACGGTAGCTCAGTTCCCAGCTGCAAGGACTCCAGGGCAAGTCTGACACAATCTGCTTCATATCTTTTAATTTGAGTCATGACTTTTGTCGAAAGCTTTGTAGGAAGTGAAATGTGATGGTAAATGATACCTAATTAGGTATCAGAACAAGTTGTGAGTTCTCAAAACACCCAGCTAATTCTGTAAGACAGACAATTGCATAAAAATTCCTGCTTATCTACCTAAATCAAGACAATGTGCAATCTTTTTCAATGTCAAAGAACAGAGTCTGAAGGATCTTGTTATTGTTAGCTCCTAAATATCAACATCTCCAGCAGAAGTGGAGGAGTTCTGTACCATAAACTGATTCCCACCTTTGGCAGGAGGATAGGCAGGATAAATCTCAGTCTCCATGACAATTAGATTGCATTCCCTAAATTACAGTGTCCACRTTAGTCCATCTGTGTCTAATGTACACATTTTCCATTGAAACATAATAAGTTTTACTCCCCTCTGTATCTTTGACTAATAGCGGTTTAAATACTTGCCCGTTTCTGGTGGACTCCCRTTCTGATTTGCCCCATGAGATTATCCCAATCTAACCTGCTGTATCAGCAGTTTGCATTAATGAAGCACCTGCATGAACTAATATTTCACGATCCTTGATCACGGTCAGTAGCTCTGTACCGAAGCGACCTGCTATTCTTTGTCACCTCTTTGGGGCTCCTCCGGCCTACGCAGTGCCCAAGGCTGACAAGACTACCACGATACCCGTGGTTATTGGTGGCACTCGAGAAAACCACCAATGGTGAGCCAGGATCTCGGAAGGGAGACGTCTGAGCCCATGCTCACAGATCACCCTCTTGCTCCTCTAGCTGTAGACGTGGGTTGTTAATGTAAAGACACAACTGAAAACAGTGTTGTGGTTTCTGACTAAACGAATGACAATATTGGCAGTTTCTCAGTCTTCACCCATTTTGACATTTTTAATAAGGAATGAAGTAGAAAAGAACTTTTCTTATTAGCTAATTAATAGGCTTCTGTTTTCCAGCTTTGTCTGAAAAACCTGTTTTGAAGGGCTTCTTTCCTTCTGTTTTATGCAAGGCTTTATCTAAGCCTTGCTCTTCAGCAAGGTTATTTTTATAACCTAGTCATATCAGAGCATTAAAGGCTTCTCGCTGTTAACGTCTTCATTCTAGATCTTAACGCAGTCTTTCTAGTTTTGGAACAGACATCCCTTCAATTTTTGTTCTTTGGGATAGTTACCTACACTAAAAGTACTTAAGTACGTTTTGGAGATAACAGAACATGTGGCTTAAGCTGTCTAGAAGGAAAATATTCATTTGTTGAAAAGAAAAACTAGGGTAGTTCTAAGTGATGGAGTTTTAGTTTCTAAACCTACTGCCCATACTTGAAGCAGCACATGGAAAAAGACTAGAAAATAGTTTTATGCCAATTCTCTGATTGTGTAGATGAGGGAGTCCTGGGGGCACTTCACGTTGCTCCTTGGGCCTGAGCACAGAAAATGCATGGGAAAACCCAGCAAGTGTTCCAGCAGTTATCTGTTGGGACTGTGTACAATCCCTTACCAGTGCCTATTCCTCTGAGTCGGAAGGAGAACGAGCTAGATTGCGTGATATCCAGCATCTCGGGTACCTTTAAACATACTGTAAGAAGCAAGGACTGAGGAACAGCTTTACCATAGGGTGAATAAACCTGTTACACCTGTTTAAAACTAATATTTGAAGGCGACAACCTGTGCTGATTCCCAAGCTTGCATTATTTAAAAAAAAAAAAAGAGCTGGCCCAAGTTTCCAGCCTGACTTTTAATTAAGACAAGCCACGAGCCAGCACTGACAGCCCATTTATTGCAGTACTGACCCAGCTTCTGACAGCATCAGAGCTGCTGCAAGGCAAGGGGAAACGTCTCTTTCCTGCCTCCTGGTGCCCGTTTCAGCACCATTTCAGCATTTAGTTCAGTTAATGGAATGAGATAAATTTCTGTGCGCTGCAGAAGTCCAAAACTGACCCCTAACTACTCAAGAGCTATTCAGAAGCTCAACACTTGAAGCATGTTAGATGACAAAAAGCTCCAAGTGCAGGGCTGTGATATCCTTCTGGCACAAAGTCTACCTGGGAATCATAGTCGCTTGCTCTCCATGAACAGACAGGTGAACTTTCTTCTAATTTCCTCTATTTAATACATAGCAAATATTATTTTTTCAGTGGCTTGGGAGGTATGTGGGCAAGAATTCCTGCGAACATTGAGTTGAATCACATTCTCCATTAAAAAAAACATAGAGATAATATTGTTTCGTGTAATCAAATAGAGGTATTTACCAAGCTATCTGCATAATGATTAGCTCAGATAATTCATTCTGGGCCAAAATCCAATCATGACTAATTTGGGGGGGGGGTACCAGCTTGGCAAACAGCTCGGTAGTCAGCCAGTACACATTTCCCAAAACTGCGACTGGGGAATTTGAAGACCTAATCACATCTCCATTATTACCTTATTAGAGTCTCATTCAATGTAATAAAAAGTAATGAACAGCCCAGATGCCTGCAGTGGCTCTGAGGAAATCAAACCGGTGTCCATAAAAGCGCGTGGGGTGGGAATACTTACAGCACCCAATTATTTCAGCAGGGACGTGGGTGTCAGCAACGTGCCCGCGGCCCCGGCATTACGGTGGGGTGGACACCGCGGGTGGGCAGCTTGGGAACGCCCATGCACGAGCTCTCCCTGGTCACGCATGCCAGCTGTGACGGGAATTTGCCTTGGCGCAGAAAACGCTCCGAGTCATTCAGCAAAGCTTAGCTCTTGTCCTCGGTAGTTTCTGTTGGGCGATGAGACGCTGGGCGTAGTGCATAGCGTCTCCTCTTAATAACGGCACCTGAAGTTGTTCAGGCGAGGAATGCAATTTATTGCCGCTTCTAAACTCTCGGCCGTTTAATTTCTCTTGGCATTTGTGAAATATCAAGATCTCCTTAAGTGTAAACTGCCTTGAGGTGCAAGAGAAGCTCGAAAAAACTGGAAAGAGGATTAACATGTCTGTGCTGCACAGTGAATGGCTCTCTTCTTTATTTAATATTTTAAGGTCAGTTAACAAGCCCAATAAAGTCCTTTGGGAGGAACTTAGCCCACAATGTACTAAGGCCATATTAAATGGCAGGCTATTACCTTCTGTCAAGAACCGAGCTACACTCTTACTCCAGTCGAGATGATTACTATTCCTGGCCTCTATTTCTGGTTTTGCACACAATTTTTAGGCTGTAAGATGTGCAAGTTATTAATAAACTCTTTCAGAACGGGACCAACACTTAGGTTTTTGCAACATCTTCCTAAATTTTGCTAGCAGGTTGTGGGTAGCACAGTGCTCTGGTCACAGCTGGCATGCGCTGACCTGTCCCTGTCTGAGACATCTGGGATGTCTGTGATGAACGCTCATGTATGAGTGCCCATACACAAGAGTTTCTTGTAAACAATATTTTACCTTACCTTCAGGGTTTTGGACTTTCTTGTCCTTCTGGTGATAACGCAAAGTCCTTTGCTGTTTTAGGGTTTGCTTAAAAATATCCATTTTCAAATCCTTTGTCTGTAGGGTGCCTCTTTTCTTCTTAACTTTCTTATGCATAACGTTGGTTGCGAAGCTTTGGTAACCTTCCAAAGAAAGAACACGATATTGTTCATTAATTTAATGTAACAAAGACATGTCCTAACATATCAGAATCCTTACTTTAAAGTAATATTTTGAGCTAGTTTTTCAGCAGAGGTCTAAGCATGTTAGCTGTTAATTCATATCATTACTGGTATTTGACAATGCAATATAGTAATTTACTAGTGAAAAAGTCTTTCAGAAAAGCCATTCTCACAATAAGCCACCGCACAATGTCATTTTCCCAGTGCTGTCAGCAAAATTATTAACTGCATTCACTTCTTATTATAAAGCACAGTCTAAAGGAGGTAAGCCATCGCCCTCCACCAAAAACAAAGCTCCATTCACAAGTAATTTAGGGCTTTGCTCCTACAAACACTTCACCATATTTTGCTTTAATCATGTAAGTAATTCATTGAGATGGTTACTTTGATTCCTCTGGCCAACCATGTGCATTGAGAATGGCGGGGCTGGACTTTGATTCTTCCCGCTGCTCCCGAGTTACCTGCATCGAAATTATGCAGCAGATTTTTTAACGTTATTGTACATAATTCACACAACAGACCCAAACTGTGCAGACAAGTCCTTGATGCCATGCATAGCTCTCCTTTAGAAAGGCAGTATATCTTTGTGTCAATGTAAAGATGCATGGGCCCTATCCCTCATGTCCAGCGCATACAAAATGATAATGAAATAGTTAATTCCTGCTTTAAGTGTTATTCTTGGAACAGGAACTGATCTTAAAATACCACTCTACCATAAGATATGCAGATATTTAATTTTATTAATATAAGTAGCCCCATTTGCATGCCTGAATGCATATCATGGCATGCTGTTTGTGCAGATCTCCAACAGCAGAGATGCCAGCCTGCTGCCACCAGCCTTCCTGGAGGGCTTGGAGATCCCCTCTGTTTGCAAGCAGCTTTGAAAACCTCCCAACAGCTTCAGAAAGGCTACCCTTGATCTCCTTGGCAGGTACTGTTATTTAATTGTACACAAGAATGGTCCCATGTACCCTGGATTTGTAATCTGAAAGTACGCTCGACTGCATGGAGGCCTCGACATGTAAATGTTGCTCTGTCCATTGGCTGTTATGTCTCTTGGCACGTGGGAGTTGTCCAGCCAAAATTAAGGGACAGAGAGATTCATAAGCACAAGTATTCACAGGATCGCAGACCAATTCTTTGTGCTCAGACTTCTTTGCAGGTGCCCATCTTCACCAAATGTCTTCACCTACCTATAGTTTCCCATGAGGCTGAGTGGTCTTCATGGAGCACTTAGGATAACTCGGAAGTCAAAGGAAGGACAGGATCTAAACTGTGAGAATGCTAGAACAACTATGTAGAGAATTTAAAATTAGAGATGGAAAGATATATGGGAGAAAAAATGAGGGGGAAAAAAAACCCTGAACCTATAAGAATTTGAACAAGTGCCTAATTTTGAGCAAATTTCTTAAGAAAATTCTACAGCTAATTTGTAACAGGCAAGAAAGGGCACATTTACTTGGTATTGATAACTTCACAGAGATACTACATAACTTTCTCAAGCAACACAGTGTAAAGCTTTAAGTTCCACCACCGGTTATATTAAGCAGACCATGCGCACCTATAGTGTATCCTGAGCTATTGCAGGCAAACTAGACGGTGCACACACCTACCAAAAATGCAGTATCAGCCATGTCCTGCTTTGAGCGTCTTCCATCTCTATTCTTGGAGAGCTGCTGCTGAACACTGAGAACCTGCTGGAGAAGGAAACTGCTCCAGCAGCGTAAAGCTTCAAACAGAGGCAAGTTTCTCTTTCAGAAAAAATGTTGTGGGTCCTTGCAAGGCATCTGTTTCTTAGCTGGCCAGTAAGGTAATGAGATGATCTACTAAACTGCACCAGTGATGAGCTATGTAAAACCAGTAGCTGTCTTTCCTTGTTTCTGTCCTTGTAAAACACCTCTGTCCTACAGCCTTCTTGGCGCTTGGTTACCCTGGATCTCACCAAGTTGCTTCTGTAGCTCTTGCACAAATCCTTAGCACTGTTACTGTTGTCATGCTGCTGCACAGCTAAGTTCAAACTACAGCTTTCCTTTCTACCAAGCAGGTTTTTCTGTTAGACTTCAGGGCCCTTCTGTGATATAAATGATGACGACTGACTTGAGACCTAGCTGGATTTCAAAACTTCACTTCAAAATAGACATAGATTATATTGACATGTGTTGTTAGCTCCTGTGCAAAACAGAACATCTTCTGCAAGACTTAATTTTCATGCAGTGACATCGCTTGCAATCGCCGCCGTGCTGTAAAATAGTTTAAATTGTGATTTTTCTTATGCTGGCAGCAGGCAGCGCGGAACTGGGCCTCAGCTGGCTCTGCCTTGCTCATACCACGCTGCCTGATACGTGGACATACCTTTTTTGGGCCAAATATTATGGAAGGCTGCACAGCAAACGTTTGGGGTTTGTGTGGTTTTGGTATGACTACTGCACGGAGGCATTTAGCTGCCTGAGCTTCTTTTAAATGTGTTTTCTCCGAGTAAAGCCTGTTGGTATTTCCTTGGCTTGAGGCAGCTGAAAGTTGGAAGCGCAGAGACCTCTCCTGGCAAAAGCACGCAGCAAATCGGGGTGGGAAAGAGCAGCTGCCAGCCACCCTGGTGGCACCCCATTGCAGGCTTCGCTTGGGGTGACCTTCCTGCCCGGAGACAAGGGGAATGGATGTCTCCTGACTAGTTAATGAATGACATGTTGATTTTTTAAATATTCCTTACTAAGTATGGTCGGTGGGTGTCACCCCGGACCAGCATAGCCAAGAGACGCCCTAGGGCTTGAGGATGGCTGGATCAGGGTAGCTAAAGYGTCCCTGAAAAATCCACTCAGGGAAGACACATGACATGGGAGCTCTAGGAAGGGCTGGAGGAGAGGGAAGAGCATTTTAGAAGGAGCAATGCTAATGGGCAGTGCTACCAGCCCTGCTTGCAGCAAAAGACCTCACTGACCTAAAACTGAATGTGCTAAATTGGAAAACATTGCAGGACAGTGACTTAACCAAGTTAAATAATCCATTTGCAAAATAGCAAAGCCCCTAGTTTTGCGGCACGACCCTAGAGGGCAGTGCTCTCCCGCCGCTTAGCCCGGCTCACGGAGCTGTGCCCAGGCACCAGCTCCGATGGGGTGTGCAAGGAAAGCTGGGTGCCCTGGCTTCAGCCCCTCTTCGGCTGCACTGCTGCCAGGAGAAGCTCGAAAACGAGGCTAATTCTCCAGCTGCCTGCATGAAGCTCAAATCGTGTCATCCCTGTGCCTGACATCTTCAGTTAACCTACGGAGCTAAAGAGGTGAGGAGCAAAGATGACACGATTTGAAGTTCCTCTCCCCCCGGTACTAGAAAAGCCTGCTTGAAAGCCTTTGCATAGGACACACGGGCAGAGATCAAACGTCAGGCTTGTCAAGGCTCGCAGTTTGCAGTCCCATGTGTTTGCTGGCAAACAGTGGATGAGCATTGTGCAGCCTGCAAGGAAAAGCAAGGAGTAGCTTAACACGAGTTTAACCAGGCTTCGTTGTTTTATTGCATGGGATGAATGATTAAAGCAAGTACTCTAGCCTTCACACGAGCTTTGGCTTTTGATTTCTCCAGGGGAATTCTGGTGGATGGGGAAGGGGATGCTGGCGTGTGAATAGCATGGACACGATTTCCGTGGTGTGGTTAAACAGGGCTCCATGACAAGGCTGCCTCTGCTCAGCTTTGGGCTGCAGGAGGGGATTTGAGGGGACAGCAGGAGGAGCAGGGTTACCTCTCCGTGCCCCAGGGCAGCAGCAGCTCCTCAGGAACGCGAGCGGTCTAGAGAGGTGCCAGATCAGGGCAGGCTGTTGCATCCCACAAGCCGCCTGTGATGCCCTGCAAGGTGGCGGTGACATGCCACAAGCCTCCTGTAATGCTATGCAATGTCCCACAGGGGACATCTGCTCCCTTCTGGTGGAGCAGCACAGGTTTCTCCTGCAGGGCCAAGGAACTGCTCAGGATGTGGGTCAGGGAGAGTAAATGAGCATCATGTCCCTGCCCTTCCTGGGCCTGGGGACATCACACAGCCAGGGCAGAGGGACCTGCTGGCACAATGGCAATAGCTCCGAGCCAACAGACCTGGAGCAGAGCACAAATCTGGTTGCTCTCCACGGAGAGCTGCAAGAGGTAGGAAAGCCACCATGTCCCCGTGGCACGGTCTCGGGACGGGGTCCCCAGCCAGCCTACCCCATGCACAGCCCTGGCAGTGTCCGGGCAGAACTACCCAACCCGGCTCTGGGCACCCAGACCAAAGGCATCACTTGTACATGCACAACCGCCCAGTCACTGGAGATTTGCACTGCTCTTGTCATCCAAGGGAAAAATCCAAAGTCCCCTAGCTTCACCCACAGCAAACACTTTCCCTTCACTCCCTCTCTGCCCCCCTCCTGGGGCCAGCAAGGCCAGAGACGTGGCCCAGCCGCTTGCCTGCTGCCAGCCCTTAGCGAGAAGGCACTCGGGAAGGTCTTGCCACTGTGCAAGGAGAACAGAGCAAGCTGGAACAGAAATATGCCTGTTTGCCCATGCTCTCCTGGCCACAGCTGCTTGGCAGGTCTCTTGACTGCTGTTGCCCCCTGTTCTCCATCCACACCCCATCATTTCCCCCCTTCCTCATGCTCTCCCACTGTTATCCCCTTCGCTATGTCTTTTCCCATAAATTTCCCTCTTTCTTCTGTCTTCTCTTGTTTTCTCCTGGTGCCCCCTTTTCCCTTTCTTCCATCTATCATCCCCCTCTCTTCTCATTCTTTTCCAGTCACCCCTGCCTTTTCTCCATCTGTTCACCATTATTTCCCCCATTTTATCCATTTGTTCCATCATTTTTCCCCTTTTTTTCTGACAGCATGCATGCAGGGGAATGGTGGGGACCAGAGCGCAGTACAGGAGGGGAGCAGGGTGAGCACGGAGGGGGACAGTCGAGACCAGCACGCACAGAGCCTGCTGCAGGGGAACGGAGCATGCACGGAGGGGAACAGAGGGGAGCAGAGTGTGCCGAGAGGTCAACGGAGGGGAACTGAGTGCTCTCAGAGGGAACGGCCCTGCCTCCAGGCCATTTGCAGAAGCCCAAGACATCTCCACACAGCAGGGTATGGCCCTGGGTATCACTGGGGGACCCCAGCATCCTGCCCCCAAATCCTGGGATCAGTGCCCTGCCCTATGTGGGGTCTACAAGAGGGGAGACTGAGGCACAGGGCAGATGTGGCTTTGTCAGTGGGGCAGAGCCAAGGAGAACACCCTCGAGCCAGGAGCTGCAGTGCCCAGCTCCTGAAGTTAGGGCCATGGAGGAGTGGGGATGGTCTCTGAGGAGGGGAGCAACCACAATGCTGGCCCACCCCCAGCCATGCCTGGTAACTGCTGTGGGATGAGCCACGAAGCTGCCTGTGCAAGGTGGAGGTCTCCTCATCCCAACGTCAGCTGGCACCCTGTGCACGGCACACAGGGGACACCGGTAACTGGCAAGTGCTAGGACTGAGATGCTCCTGTCCCGGATTTGCCTTCGCCCCCCCACCAGCCCACACGCTGGCCAGCTGCTCGAGCCCTCATGCCTGGCCCAGGCCTTGCAGGCACCAACCAGCTCCCTCCCTTTCACCCTAAACATGCCACCACCCTGAGCACCCAGCCCCAGCTGCAAAGCCACCAAGCAGCTGGACCGTGCCTGGCTGGCGAGAGCAGAATGCGCCAGGCCATGGAGGAAAGACGCAGAGATGCTCGTGGATGCAGAGCAGTTTTATCAGCAGCCCTGTGACTGGATTTCCAAGGCTCACATCCCCGCAAAGAGGTGCTGGTGTGTGGAGGCGGTGTTACCATACCTGCCTTGGGTGGGCCTGAGACCCAGGGATCTAACAGTAGCGTGGGTCTGGGGAGTGGGTGTGGGGGATGCAGGGAAGTACGCAGGGGGCCTCACTTGGAGGAGCCTTTGGTGTCGCAGCGCTTTCCCTGCCAGCTGTCGTAGCACTGGCAGCTGAACTCCTCGGCTAGCTGGGAGCTGTCGTTGTCRGACGTCAGGCTGCGCACCACGAACTGGGGCTTGCTGGGATGCGTCTCGATGGAGAATCGGAAGGGGTCGAGGTGCAAGAAGCCATGCTTGTTCTTCTTGCGCACGCAGCGGCCCTGGCCGGAGCACAGGTTCTGGCTGCACAGCTGGGTGCTGGCTGTCACATTCACGATGTAGTGACCCAGGTCCCCATCCAGGTAGTTCTTCAGCTTCAGGCACATCTCCTGCAACGGGGCATGGAGGGGTGTCACGGCTCTGCCTGGCAGCCAGGATTTCCCAGCAACAGGCCCTGCTCGCCCAGCAGCGTGGCCATGCCCGGCTCTGCCCCCATCCCCACGCTCACCTGGGAGTTGCTGTAGTTGAGGCTTCCCCACAGCACAACGCCGGCAGCGCCCTGGGCTGCGCTCTCTCCAATGGTATTCACCAGGTCCTCCTGCCCGCCRAGGGAGAGGAGAGGTCAGCCCGTGCACGGACCCTCCCGACCGCCAGCACCACCGTGGTGGCATCACCACCACCACCATTCACAGCCACCGCCCCAGCATGGGAGCCATGCTGTCGTCCATGGCACAGAAGCTGTGCCAAACCCTTGCCATCGCCCGAAGGATGAGTTTTGGGCCAGAGCCAGGCCAGGATTGACTCACAAAGGGCAGATGCAGGCTGGCAATGTGGAAAGAGCCAAATGCAACCAGCAACCATTTCCCCCATGACCCCCTGCCTTGTCTCTCCAGGGGATTTGAGGAACCTCTCCTGCCAGCACCCAGCCATCACAGACACTTTCTTCCRGTGCTGATCAAAGAACTCCTCAGAGCCTCCCACAGTTCCCTCCCAGCCCGGCAAACCTCACCTTGGAAAGGAAGCTGACTGTGTTTTCAAAGGAGATTTGGGCATAGGGCAGGACAGGGATGCTGCCATCGATGACATTGTCCTGGACGGTGAAGGCCTCGGCCACCCGGTACCGGACGTAGCTCAGCACCTTGTTTGTGCCACTGAGTTGCTGGGGCAGGTAGATGCTGGGGTAGAGCGCACGGCTGTTCTTCCACAGCCAGGACAGCTCCTTATTCCTCTCCTGCTCGATCAGGGGGCACGTCCCTGAGTAGTCCCAGCTGTCAAAGTTGTTGTTATAGCAGTCAGGGAAGCCGTAAAAGCCCCAGTAGCCATTGGGCCGGAGGATTTCACCCAGCTCCAGCGTCTGCTCCATGAAGGCCCGGGCACTTTGCTCATACTCCACCTTTGCCACCTCCTTGACCAGGGCAGAGGGCCAGAGCGGGTGCTCCTTCCGCACCATGTCCTCTGACTTCTCCCGGTAGATGTTCATGGCATCCCAGTCACGGGCCCACAGTGGRCGCCACTTCTCCCAGTCGATGACAGCCAGGCCATTGTAGGAGACGTTGAGCAGGGCGGCCTCGATGTCGCTGGAGGCCTGATGGAGGTGGGCCTGGAGGCTGGCGTTCTGGGGCAGCCCGCCGTCCACGGGCATCCCCGCAGCTGTGTAGTAGGGATAGAGGCCCAGGGCCTGACTGTAGAAGAGTGTGACGTCGTCCCCAGTGAAGACCTGGTCAGCGTTGGCCACGATGTCGAAGACCCCCAGGTTGAGGGTGACGTTGTACTTGTTGGCACAGGCCCTGGTGGGGGCATTCCAGATGGTGACGAAGGGCCGGTTGACGAGGACGGGGCCAGCCCCCCCGGCCCAGGCCACGGCGGGCAGGATCAGCAGCAAGGCCCAGCTGTACCAGGCGACTGCCATGGTGCCAGTGAGCGAGGACGCGGCAGAGGAGCTGGACAGGTCCCGGTCCTGCCTGCAGACAGGTGAGCCCTGGGCTAGACCTGTGCCAGCCTCACCACACCAGGGGCCTTTTATCCCCCTACAAGCCGGGGCGAGTGCTGATGGTGCCTGTCACCCCAGGGGCCAGGCACTCCCACCGCCTCACGTGAAGTCCCCAAGGTTATCAGCAGTCAGAAACTGGCATGGTGGCCCTGGGGCTGGTGGCAGCTGCAGACTGGTGCCTCCAAGCCCAGGTTAATGACTGATTGCAGAGGGAAAAGGCCTGGAAAGGACAGCACAAAGTCAACACACCGGGGGGGGGGGGCAGGGACAGCAGAGCTGCTTTGTGCTGGGCTGGAAAGACAAACTGACACCATGGGGAAGGGGGAGGGCAAGGTCATGGTGACGGACACGCACTGCATGAGGGAGGCACTGCTTGGGTACGCTGACAGCATCAGGCACTAGTTGGCAGGAGGAGGTCTGGAGGACTCTCACAGCACCAGGCACTAGCTGGCTGGAGCAGGACATGGTCTGGAGGACTCTCACAGCACCAGGCACGAGTTGGCAGAAGGACAAGGCCTGGAATAGGCTCACAGCACCAGGCACTAGTTGGCCAGAGCAAGACATGGTCTGGAGGACACTCACAGCACCAGGCACTAGCTGGCCAGAGCAAGACATGGTCTGGAGGACACTCACAGCACCAGGCACTAGCTGGCTGGAGCAGGACAAGGCCTGGAGGACACCCACAGCACCAGACGCGAGTTGGCTGGAGCAGGAGGAGGCCTGGAGGACGCTCACAGCACCAGGCACAAGTTGGCAGGACACCGCACAGACAAAACCCGCAACATGAAACCGCGCATGGTGAAACCAGGGCAGCGCTTGGGGAAAGCCCACAGCTGGGGGCGAGGGGCTGCGGGCAGGACCCTGCTCRGGGCAGCTCACAGCACTGGTTGGCRGCAGCAGGGCAGGGCTGGCCTGGCCCCCGGCCAGCACCTGCCTGCCGCACCCCCATCCCGCTGGCACCCCAGACGGCTCGCACAGCCAGGCTGGGCCGGGCGCCCTGGCACCGAGCGGCGCCGTGGGGCAGGGACAGTGCCGGGGCACCCCACGGGCAGGGCTGCGSCACGCCTGGGGGAGCGGGGCGGCACGGGGCCGGGCACAGCCGGAGGCAGCGGGGTGGCGGGGGCAGGCGGCTCGCGGCCCCTCTAACTGCGCCCCGGGGCTTCCTGCAGCTCTGGTGCCACGGGGCCCCCACGCTGCCCCCCACGGCTCCCTATGGCCTCTGGTGCCCCTGGGCCCCCTCAGCCCCTACGGCCCCCACAGGGCTCCCCGCAGCCCCCGCGGCTCCTGCCCTGCCCCGCCCCGCGCGGCGCCCTCCCCGCAGCCCCCAACTCACCAGCCGGGCGCAGCGAGGTGGCTCCG
>NW_020450776.1:171504-173566 GCF_003343035.1 Apteryx rowi
CATGGTGGTATGTTGGTTGCCACCAGTCCTGCTCCAGGTGGCCATGCCTGGGGAGGAGCTTTCCATGCCACACCTGCATCTGGTCCCACCAGGACATGGCCCCATGCTCTCGGAGGGGCTGAGCTGCAGTGCCAGCACCCCCACGCCCAGGGAGGCGGCAGAGCTGGGCACGGAGCCGCTCCCTTGGGGAAGGCCCTCCGCCCATCCGGGCAGCCAGCGAGCACCAGCAACCCCCGGCACCACGGCTCCATGCCCAAGGGTGCTCCTCCCTGCCGGCTGCCAGCTCCGGAGCTGCTGGAGCAGAGTCCCGGCCCCACGAGAGCCCAGAGCGGGGTGCAGCCAAGCCCCCGTGCCAGCACCTCAGCCCACCCCAGCAGTGCCACCGCACTCCCGGCAGCCCCCGGGGCTCCGTGCTGACGTCAGGGGGGCCTGCGGCACCTGCGGTTACAGCATGGAGGCGATGGCCCTCACCACGAGCGCCAGGCGAGCCAGAACAATGGCCCGCGCCAGCGTGGCACACCGCCCTCCCGCAGACCCCGGGCCTGCTGCCTGCCCGGCCAGGGAGCTGGCAGCGCCACGCATCAATGCGAGGGCTGATGCCAGCCTCCAGAGCCAGGGGGGCCTGGGGCGCTGCCGGACACGCCGGGACAAAGCTGTCCCCACGCTCCGGCAGGCAGGACGGGACACCAGCGGAGGAGACACCTCATGGGGCGAGAACCCAGGCTGGGGTTCCCCATGGGAGAACCCCATGGGGCCGGGTCTCAGAGAGCCACCCCAAGCATGGGAAGAGGAAGTCCTGGTTGCTCGCAGAGCCCCTCCGTGCAGCTCCAGTTCCCAGCYGCAGGGCACCATGCCCGCTTGACGGCACACTCACGCCAGCCTTGGGGTCCCACCAGCACTCACAGCCCCCAGGCTGGCCCCGCTGTCCACAGAGGGAGTGGGGCAGCCCCACCAGCTCCCATCTGCACCAGCACAGCACCCCCTCCACGGCGGGGGTGCAGGGCCAAGTGTCGGGCACAGCRAGAGTGTGCTGGTGCCAGGGCAACAAGTACACGGCACCCTTACCTGGCTGAGCAGGTCCAGCTTGCGGATGTAGGTGGGCCTGGTGTAGACGAAGACAGGCAGGGAGTAGCCCTCGTGGTGCTGCTGGGAGATGCGCATGGCCTCCATGACCCGGGCCCGCACAAACTTGCGGCTGTTGGGGGTGGAGGCCAAGACCTTGTCCAGGTAGATGGAGGGGTAGAGAGCCAGGCTCTCCTTCCAGAGCCATGACAGCTGGTCATTGCGGGTCTTCTCYACATCGGGGCACTGCCCTGTGTAGGTCTCCTTGTTCTTGCTGTAGTCATGGTTGTAGCAGTCAGGGAAGAGGTAGTACCCCCAGAGCTGCTTGGGCCGGAAGCTCTTGGCATAACGGAGCGTGCTGATCATGAACTGCCGGGCCGAGGACTCGAACTCRAAGACAGCCTGCTTGTTCACCTTCTCCACGGACCAGGTGGGCTGGCGCAGCCTCACCAGCTGCTGCGAGACATTCCGGTAGATGTCCTTGGGCTTCCAGTTGCGGATCCAGATGGGCCTCCACTCCTCCCAGTCGATGATGGCCAGTCCCTCTTTGGTGGGCGAGTGGATGTACTTGTCGATGCCCTTGCGGAGGCAGTCGAGGTGGTCGAGCAGGCTGCTGTTCTGGGGCACGCCACCGTTGACGGCCACGCGCTGGCTGTTGTAGTAGGGATAGAGCCCCAGGCGTTCCTTGTAGAAGATGGTCAGGTTCTGGTCCACGAAGCCCTCGTTGGGGGAGGCCTCCAGGTCAAAGAGGCTGAAGTCCAGCAGCACCTGGAAGCGGGGCTTGCAGTCCTGCGTGGGCACGTTCCAGGCCACCATGAAGGGCCGGCGGGTGAAGAGCGGCGTGGCCGACGGCTTGTCCGGGGGCTGCCGGGCGAGGGCGAGCAKGGCGAGCCACGGCAGCGCCAGCGCGCGGCCCGCCCGCATCCTGCCGGGCGCCGGCGGGTCGCAGCCGAGCGGAGCCTGGGGGGACACGGGGGGCTGAGAGGGGCCGCGTGCGGCT
>NW_020450776.1:174501-190413 GCF_003343035.1 Apteryx rowi
GGGAGTGGAGTGGGGTGAACTGGGGTGGGGGTCCTGCCCAGAGCGGCAGGCAGAGCTGCCGGGCTGCGGGGGGCTGCCCTTGCCGGGGGGCATCACCCCTGCGGCAGGGCTCCGGGGAGGGGGGCTGCCCCGCACTGTGGCACGCAGTGGGGGGCCAGGCCGTTCCCACGGCCGGCAGCCTCGCCGGCGGGGTGGGGGGCCRGCGTGCCGGGCGGTTGGCATGCCGACGGGCAGCAATCCCCCTGCGCCGTGCCGGCGGCACCGTGGCAAAACGCCTGCTGGGGGAACAATGCCGCCGGCCCCCTCCCGCCGTGCCGGGGGGCCGCCAGCCCGCTCCCCAGCAACGGGGCCGGCGGCTGGAGCAGGGGGAAGCCTGGGGGGCTGCGGGTGCGGGGCCGGCCGGGGGAGGGGGCGGCAGAGCCGGCGCACCACGGCGTCCCGGCCCACCACGGCTTTGTTCGGCACYGGGGCTCCCCCCCGGCCGCGGCAGCCCGGGGCTTTGTTCGCCCACCAGGGCGCGTTGGAGCGGGCAGGGGGCCGGGCCGCCCCCGCAAGACCCCCTGGCCCAGGGACGCCTGCGCCCCAGCCAGCCCCCGGTGCCACCGGCCCCAGGCAGAGGGTCCCCGCTGGGGGGGCCCCGGCAGCGCTGCATGCCCTGGGAGYGCCCGCGGCACGAGGCTCTCGCCCCAGGTGGGGCCTGCCTGCCGCCCCGCGAACCCCATCCCATCCCYGGTGCCCTGGCGTGGGGCGGCCCGCGGGGCTCCCTCCCACAGGCGGTGCGGGGAGAGGGTCCTGGCGTCCTGCTCCAGTGCTGGTGACTCTGCCGGCCCCTTCCCTGCCCCGGCAGGGCCCGGCTCGCCCGGCCACCCCCTCCTGCCTGCCGAAACGGGGCTTACCCTCGGTGCCCACGGAGGAGCGGTGGCGGCCACCGGCGGGACGGGATGCCTCGCCGGGACAGCGGCGCCGGGGCAGGCCGGGCGCCCAGGGGTGCCGGGGCCGGCGAGGCGGCGCCGGGGCCAGGGCGCCCTTTTTGTTCCTCAGCTCGCCCCTCCCGGCGGTGGCGCCGGGCCAGCACGTGCCCACGGCATCCCCGTCGCGGTGCAGCGGCCCGCGGCTCGCTGGCCCCCGCTGCGGCTGCGCCCACACGCTGCCCCCACGGCGCGGGGGCCTTTCTCCCGGAACCGGCCTCATTTCCTGCTGGCGGGGGCCAGGGGAAGCGCTGCYGTCCCTGCCCAGCAACCGCCGGCCCTCCGCGCCCACCGAGGCTGCCGCGCCAGCCAGGCTGCACGCCACGGCGGCAGGCCGAGGGGTGCTGCGGGGCTGGGGGCCGGGCGCCCCTTCCCATGCCTCACCGGGCACCATCGGGACCAGTGCACACCCGCCGCGCAGTGGCCGCGGCTCCCCGAGGTGGCGGGCACCCCGCGGGGCAGGATGTCCTGTGCGGGGGGCTGGGGCGCACGTGGTGCTGCCGAGCCAGCCGGGCCCCTCGCCTTTCCTGCCCAGAGGCGGCCGCGCGGGTCCCCCGGCGCCGGAGGGCCGCAGGAAGGGCTTCCTTCCAGGGGCCCTGCGCGGCCGGGAGGAAGCGAGGCTGAGCCGAGACGCCCGCAGCACAGGGGCCACCGGACCCCGGCCGGGCTCCCTGGGGCCAGGAACGCCCCGAGTCGCAGCGGTCGCCCGCGGCCGCCGCCTGCTCACGCGGGCCGGGCGCCCACCGGCTCCAAGCCCAGGGCCAAGCTGTGACTCAGGCGGGTGGGCCACGCTGCCTGGCGCCAGGCGCTGGGCACGGCAGGGCAGCCGCCGCACGGGCGCTGCCCCCGGCCGGGCCCTTCCCCGGCCCCTTGTGCCTGGGGCTGCCGGGCCGCAGGCTGGGGGGGACGGAGGGGCGCCCCGGCCCTGCCGCTGAGCCCCGGCCGGGCGGGTTGGTGCCGCGGGCACGCAGTGCCTGGAGCGCGGCCGAGGCGGCCTTGGCAGCGCTGGCGCTTGGCAGCACCGGCAGGGCTCCCGGGCCGCCCCGGCCGTCCCTGGTGGAAGAAAGGCAGGTCTGTGCGCAGGGCCCGGGCACGGTAATTTTCCTCCTCTCTTTTGTGCCGGTTCCAGGAGGAGCTGAGTCAGTTTATTTCCACCGGGGACAGCAGAAAAGGTGCCGCGCGCGGGCGCGTGCCTCCCTGTGTGGGTGCCAGCGGCGCAGAGGCGGGCACCGCCGGGCCCTGCTGCCCCCGGAGCTGCGGCGGGGAGCCGTGAGCCGCCGCCACCGGGGTCTTGGTGCAGGCAGCACCCTGCGTGGCGCAGGGCTCCTCGCTGCCTCAGTTTCCCCAGGAGCAAAGCAGGGCAGGAAGATGCAAAGCGGCACCCTGCTCCACAGCAGGCAGTGGTGCAGGCAGTGGCGCAGGCAGAGTGCAGGCAGCAGCAGGGCCGCGGTCCCCACRTCCTGCCCGTCTCCGGCCTCGCTCCGCGGGCACACGGACAGGAGGTGGGCGCTCATTGCCGGCCCCACGGCCAGGGGAGTCACCCTGCTGGAGCGGAGCCCTGTCCCCAGGGCACGCTCTGTCCCGGGGCTGCCGTGCTCCCCGGGTGGGAAAACAGCACCCCGTGAGTCACCCAGCAGATGAAGTCAGTGGCGCAGGGAGCAGCTGTTTGGAGGCAGGGCCGGCCACGGCGCCGAGTGTCATCTCCTCCACAGGGCGCTCGGGGGGCCGYGACGGGGACGGTGCCCAGCCGGGACGCGGGACGCCTGGCACCCGTGGCGCTCCCCCCTCCGCCTGCGCTCCCACTTGCTCCCCGGTCCTGGCCGCTCTCCCCCGACACCGGCCACGTCCCGATGGCCCTGGGAGCTCACCAGCTCCCCAAAAGCGAGCGGCCGATGGTGGGGTCTCCCCCGGGCCAGCCAGCCCACTGCCCACCCGCGGACACCCCGAGGCTCTCGTCCCCTCCGGGGCCCCACGGCAGCCCCCAGTGAGGGGCAGGGGAGGTGCGAGGAGGGCTCTCGCGCAGGCACATAGTGGATGCAAGCAGCAGACGCTGGCCCTGGCTTTGGAAAAGACACCTCATTCCCAGCCCCTTGTGCGAGGAATCCCCTGGCCTTGAACCGGCAGCTGGAAGCTCCCGGGGACACCTGCCGAAAGCCACGAGGGTGGCCAGGGCGTCGCGGGGCCCCCCCAGCCCRGTGGCGCACAGCAGCATGGCCGTGCTGCGGGGCTCTCTGGGCCGGGTGCACCCCTGCCCCCCAAAACTTCTCCGCGCAGGGTGCACCGGGGCTCAGCGGGTGCCGCCCCAGCGCCGGGACGCAGCCAGAGCTGGGGGTGTTGCAGCACAGCCGAGGGCAGCAGCCCCATGCCGCTCCGGTGACACGGAAACTGTTGAGCGCACCAGGAAAGGAGAGGTCAGCGCCGCCGAGACCCAACGCTGTCATGACATCACGGGCAGCCGGGGGGCAGCCGGAGCTCCCTGGCCCCTTTGCCGGTGCGCGAGGGCCCCGCGGGCAGGATGAGGGGGGCGAGGAAGGAAGTGAGCGCACGGGGGGAAGGCTGGGGCCAGGGCAGCGCCGGAGCGGGGCCGGGGCAGTGCCAGAAGGGGCCAGTTGAGGCTGGCTCCTAAACCAAACCTCCCGGCCGGCTGGCCGCTCGGAGCGGGGAGCACAGAGGGAGGCAGGGAAGCGGCACYGGCACCACCTGCCGGACGGGGTAGCCCACAGCCATGGGGACGGCCCCAGGTGACRAAGCGGGCCGGAGGCGGCCCGGCAATGCCAACGGCCCGGAGCCAGGGTYGCTCCCGGGGAACGGGCATGGATGCCACCGCGGTGCCACTGGTTGGGCAAGGCGGCAGCTCAGCGTCCGCACGCCGTGGGACGGGGCAGCTGTGGCCGGGCACGGGGAAAGCGCCCGGGGTGCTCGGTGCCGCGCGGTGCTGGCAGGAGCGGGCACTGGCCGTGCGCGGGAGCCACCGCCGGGCCGAGAGGGAAGCTCCAGCCGTGGGCGCAGACGCGGCATCTGGGGGCACTGCTCCCCGGGGCGTTCACAGCCCCCGCACCCAGCYGAGGCAGCCGGCTCCAGGCCTGTCCCCGGGCCAGAAGGGCCCACGGGCGAGCGGGGGTGAGGCCAGGGCTGGCCGGGCCCGTGGCGAGAGCCAGAAACACGTGCGAGCGTCCAAGGGGTGCGAACGCCGCGGAGGCGGAGGAAATGCTCCAGGTGGAGCACAAGGGTGTGACTGGCAAGGCCTTAAGGGAAGGAAAAGGGGCTGAATCTCCGGAAGCGCTCCCTGGCCACGCGAGTCCCAGGGGACCGGGCGGGAGCCGCCGCGCTCTGCAGTCGATGCCCGCCTGCGGAGCTCCCCGAGGCCCCCTGCCCTTCCCCGGGGGCCGAGCAGCGGCCGCCCCCGGAGCTCTCCCGCGCCCTCGGCTCCCATTCAATCCCGCCGCCCCCTCAATCAGTTCCTTCCCCTCGCACGGCGGCACCGATAAAGAGCCGGGCTTGGCTGCGGAGGGAGCTGCCGCGCTGCTCGGGAGGGGCCGGGGCCAAGGCGCTCCCTCCCCGGGGCGCCCGGGTTGTCTCCGCCCGGCACACCCGGCGCTGGCTGCTGCAGCGGCCGAGCCCGGAGTGGGCAAAGCCCCGTGCCGACAAGGACCCTCGGGGCGGCGAGGGCCGAGCCGGAGCCTTGGCACCCATCTCCAGCCCCACGGTGCCAGGCGGGGCGGCAGACGCCCGGCTGCTCCCCGGGTCGCAGTCGCCAGCCGGGGCTGGTTCGATGCCGGCTTTCTGCTACGTGACTCGAGCTCAGATGTTTCCTATTCACAGCGGGGCCCTTCTCGGCCCCCCGGCCGCTTCCTCTGGGGCCAGCGCCCACGGGAGCCCTCAGGATGAGCAGCTCTTCCTCGCTGAGGACGAGGGCCCTTATGTCAGTGCCGGGGGCTTCCCCAAGCTGCGGCGCCCTGCCAGGCCCTGCAGGCCGCTCGTTCGGGCCCTGCYGAAGCGGTCGGCGAGCGCGGGAGGCCGGGGCTGGCGTGGGTGCCGGTGCGGGGCCCCCCCGCTGCCCCCCTGCAGCCAGCCGTGCCGGCGGACGTGGAGACTGGGAACACCGGCCCGCCCGAGGGTGGCACGCCGCGCGCCGTGCTGGCCCCAGGACAAGCGTCCCCAGGCGCCGCGGGGACTCGGCCAGGCTCCCGTGGCCGCGGGCTCGGGGGGCTCAGCCCCGCCGGGACGGCCCTGGGCTGAATCACGGGGCAGCTGCTGCGTGGACCAGCTAGCAGCGTCCTTCCAAAGCCCAGCTGGCGACGGCGACAGTGGCTCGCGTGAGGGCCGGGACGTGGCACGAGGGGCTGCCGAGCYGCGGCGCCTGGGCCCGGCAGAGCCGCCGCGGCCTCTCGGGCAGCCGCGGCCCCGAGGCGCTCGCTGCCAGCGCCGCCGCGGCTGCCACAACCGCTCCCGGCTCCTGCGGCTGGGCGAGGAGATGGAGAGGAGGGCCGCGGGCGCGCGCAGATGGCTTGAGTTAGCGGGAGCCGGTCAAATTTCAGCTTTCAAAGCAAAGCTCTCACCAGAGAGTGAAAATACCGCGGAAGACAGGGAGGACGGGACAAAGCGGCTCATTGTCCGGGCCGCCTCGCTCCTCGCCGGGCTCGAAACGCGAGCGGAGTCGCGGCCTGGTCCCGTCCGCGCGGGGCTGCTGCGGGGTAGCCCCCCGAGCGCCGGTGGCCCAGGGAAGGAGGCAGAGGCCCAGCTGGTTTCTACACTGGACAGCCACRGGCTGCTGGACAAATTTTCCCCTAAAGCCGTGGCGCAGGACAGCCCAACGCAGGGGTCGATCCGTCCCACCCTTCCCCTCCAGCGCCGCCCCRCGCCCCTTCCCGGAGGCCCGGCCCTGCCTTCGGCCTCGGCCCGCGGGTTGACTCCCCGTGCCGCCAAGGCACCCGGAGGGGAAAGGGGCAGGGAAGTTCAGTTCGGGTGTTGAACAGAGCTGCTTTCTGCAGCCAGGCTCTGCCGGTCGCCAAAAACCTCACGGGAGATTGAGAAGAGCCAAGAAATGTCAGCCCCCGGCCRGCGCTGCCCTTCCCCTCCAGCGCCCAGGACTGTAAACAGGCACTCCGGTTGCAGGCAGATGAAATGCCTAAAATTTTCCATCATCTGCAGCCTCATGCGCTAAAGGCCGGGGCTGTAACTGCCTCCGTCTTTCAAGCTGGAGAGCTCTCGAGCTGCTGCTTTGGAGCCGGCGGGGCGGCRGGGTCACGGCTCTGCCCTGGCCGCTGCCAGCAGGGCAGGAGGGTCCYGAGCGCTGGCCAAAGCCCAGGGAGCTGCCGGAGTCATGGGAACGGGAGACAACTCGCAGGCTGCCCCGAGCGCCTTCCCCTTTTGCAAGAGCAGGGTTGGGAGGGCAGGAAGTCCCTGCCTTCAGCAAAGGAAGAGGCCGCGATGAAAACAGCTTCTCCCAGCCGTCCCCGGGCGCCCGAGGTAAATGTGCCGCAGGGGAGCGCTCTGCACTGCCCGCTCCGGCTCTCCCAGCTCCCTCTGTGCTCACCGYGAGGAAGGGCCTGCTCCTGGCAGGCGGCTGCCAGACCTGGGCCAGACGTATCCACTTGCTCACGTCACCCTGCTGAGCAGGAAGATGATTTTAAGCTATTCCCAGCATCGACATAGACGCAAACGTAGCGCGGCATCCACGAGAGCCCAGGCCCGGCTTTGTCACGCCAACGGGAAACACGAGAGGCGAGAAACGGAGCCGTGGCGGGGTGCAAGGGAGAAGCGGACTGCAGCTTTCCCCGGGCAAACATGCGGAGCGCACGTGAGCAGCCCCTTGCAGACAGTAAGACCGATTTGACTTAGTGACCTACACCAGATAATGTGGCGTTAGTCATATCCGGTTGCGCCGGACACGTTTGTACTAGCAGCGAGATAGAAGAGCTCTGCTCGGAGACAGAGCCCCTCTGCCACCGGAGCCAGGAGGCGCCTTTGGGATCTCCCGCTGCCCCGGGCCGGGGGCTGCTGAGAGCAAAGCCGGCTCCAGAGAAGGGCTGAGGTGCACAGGAGCTTTTCTCACCGCACCGGTCGCTCTCGTTGAAGCTTTTGTCAGTAGCTCGTTTTCGAGCCAGGAGCGGCAGGCCTGCACGAAGGAAATGCTGGGAGGTGTGTGCGGTAGCAGGAAAACATTTGCAGAGCTGCCAGGGTCTGCGGGGGCAGGGGGAGCAGGATGCAGAACAGAAAGTGATATCATGTTTGCCGCCGCATCCAGCAAAACTGGGAGAACTGGCAGCATCCTGGGGTAGGATCACACCAGTTTTGAGAAACTTATTAGGCCATCGCTATTAATGAGCCACTGACTTGTCAGGGCGAGTGATTAAGGAGCGGACATGCGTATTTGCCACCCCCCAGGGGACTCTGGCAGAGGGATGGGAAGAGGTCAGTTTGAGTCAACTCTCTGAGGTCCTCCCTAAATCCTTTCAACCAAGCCCAGGCAGCTAAATTCCCCTGCTGTACAGTCCATCACACCTCCAGAAGAGGCTTTTTAGCCCAGCTGGGAAAAATGGAATTAACTCTATCAGTTAATAAACACAGCATCCTCCTGGCAAGAGCTTAAACTTGTCAGCCAAAAATGCAAAACGCTCACATGCACGCTGAGCAGCCGGTGTTACAGCTAAAACATCGGAGCAGAGACTGAAGCGCCTCTCGCAGCCAGTGTGGCAGCATGTGCAACGCTGGGTACCCCAGACGCTACGAATCCCAAATCTCAAGCCACGGCATAAAAGAGCTCCGATGCTGCTGCTAACGTCCCGTCCACTTTTACATTTTAGCAGAAAAACTCTCCCTGCCTGCCTTCAAACCTGCGCTCCCAACAACATGCTAATGACGTTCTCCATCCCACCTGTGGCAAGCGCTTGGGAAAACACGCACCTTCCTCCGCCTGTACAGTCTGCCCTTTCGCAGGGTGACCGCACACAGCGGACCCAGCCAGGCCCACGCCAGAGAAGCCTTCCTGCAAACACCGCAGCTCCTGCCCACATGGGCAAAAAGCAGGGAAGGACAAACGCAGAGCACACGCTATCAGCAAAGCTCTCCCAAAGCCAGCAAGGGCAAACCAAGAAGACAGGCCATCCCAATTTATCCGATTACACTGTTAAACACATTACCACCCATCCATAGCATGACGATCTCCAGCCACGGCTGCATTCTTGCCTCACCCCCGCCACAAAACAAAACACGGCGTGTTTCTCAAGGACGCTTTCGTGGAAGTTATAGTTCAAACGGCTCAGAACTCGTGTGAAATCTTTACGCTGCAGCTCCAACAGGCTGCAAAGTCAGCAGCACTGATTGCTCACTGCTGAATTTCGACATTGATTTTTTTCCCCCACCATAAGCATGAGAGATTTTGTGGTTTTGCAAAGCGCCCAGACAAGAAGTTACAGCACAGGCTCCACAACCCCTCCTGCAAGAGGCCAGCCCGAGAGCTGTTTCACCAAAGCACCTTACGGTCCACAGGGAGGGTAAAATTGTCCAGGCTCCACTCTCAACTCTACGAAGAAGAAAGTTATAGGCCGCTCCAGTAAAAACTTAAGAGAAAGGACAGAGAAGGAGGCCTGTTGGACTGCTGCCATCTGCGCGGTCAGAGCATTTTTGAAACTCCCCCTCCACATTAATCCTTGCTGAATGACTAGGTCAGTAAGGAATCCACCCACTTGCTCCTCTGTCACTACTTTTCAGCCGCCAGCTCACACCTGAGTCATGCCCTCAGTAAGTAGCTGTCAGATAAGGTGTCACAGCCTCAGAAGGATGTCACAGCACTCACACGTGGAGTCACAGGCCTGACAAACTGAGTGGTTCCTGCACGAGTTTGGGGCTACGAGCACAGCAAGGTTAAGGGTCTGTGACCCAGTGCGTTCAGAAACTGGTGACTGGAGCTGTCTGCCCCCAGCACAGTTTGGACACCTGGAAGTCACTGTAACTGCTCGCAAGCCCCATGTCTTTCTGTGGTGGGAGGACGCTCCTCTGCAGCCGGGTCACGAGGGCAAGGCCAAAGCACAGCCGATGGTCATAGGTTGGCTCCGTTTAGGCTACCAGCCCAAAGCAGCAGTGCCAGGGTAAAGCAGCTCAGTGCCAAGGACGGTGCTTCTGCCTCCGGGCTGTGCTGACAGCCTCCCCTCACCACCACGGATCACGTGGGGCACGAACATCACTCTCCTGAAAAAACAGGGGCTTGACGCACTGGCTACAAACAGATCTGCGTCCATCAGCCTTGACCCGACCCGTACTTAACACGGTCCTACAGAATAGCTCAGCATCAGCAGGGAAACGAGAAAAAGAGAGCGGTCAGGGCAGGTCAAGGTTTCCAGTTGGGATGGGGCTGTCACCAACATATCCGTGCCTGGCAACGTTCCCCTCCTCTAGGATATCTAACACTTCCTTCCTCCCCGCACAGGCGCAGCCTCCAGCTGACCCTCCCTCCCCAATAACACAGCTCTTGGACTTGTGGGATCTACAAATAATTTTATTGAAATTTAACAAAAGTAGACAGATGCACTTGGAGGCAGAGGAAGGACCATAAATAGTGTACGTTTCTCAAACCCAGGGTTCCTATCCACACGCTAGAGGAGCAAGTCTAGTGTCGGTGAGTACAGTTCAGCTACACATCCACACGGGAAAGCACAAAGTTGCACAGAAGTTGTAAAAAAACTGAAACTTTTTTTTTTTTGCTTGCTCCAACAATATAGTGGACATAGATACTATTTACAGTGACCTTCACATTTTAAAGATCCCTTCAGAAGCTCCCAGGGAACCTCCCCATCCCCGCTCCCGTGTGGGAGGGCTGGAAGAGGAGGAGGGGGCTGGGGGAGAGGAGGTTGGGACGGGGCCATCCCAGCAGGCTGGCTGCACAGCTTGGACCCCGACGGGCGCACCAGCCTGGAAAGAAGTAGGGCAAGACAGAGTGTTGGTAGCCTGCGGAGGTTTGCTGCCTCTTCCGTGAAGAGAGGGTGGGAGAAGACATGTTTTTAGGGAAGCATGCTCAGTGCCCTGGGGGAAGGTGGAGCGGGCATAACTGCATGCCAGGGAGAACAAAATCGGCCACGGGTGGGAGGGAGCTGCTCCTAGCTCCTCGCTCAGCAGGCCTCTGTCTAGCCAGGATCCCTCTGCCGAGCCAGGGTCAGGCCCTGCCTCTTCATCCTTTTTTGGCCAGCAGAGGGGCTTCCTGTCCAGGAGGACAGGCAGAGCCGCACCAGCCCCTTCCCCTTTCCTACTCAGCCTTCCCCCCCGTAGTAAATGTGGGTGTGATGCCACAGAGTGCAAAGATGAGGAGCCCACAGAAAGCAGGGGGCAAGAAGGAATCAGCAGTCTGGTCACAGCTTTCTCTCCTCTTCGTGGGGAGGAGGGACAACACCCACAAGCTCTCGCGCTCCTCCAGAGCCTGAGACGCTGTTTTCAAGGAGATCTGCGAGCCAAACTCAAGAGCAGGTGGTGCGAATAAGAAACACTTCAGTGGGGATTGTTTTAAGACAGACTTTTTCAGGCAAGTAGAAGAACAAAAGATGTCGAGAGAATTGCCCAGCATCACAGTGTAGAAGAGCTCCCTGCTGGAGCCCTGCCCAGCGAGGCCGGCTCCCTGCCAGGCGGGAGCCGGCACATCCGCTTCACCCCTCGTGCATACTCGTGTCAATGGGAACAGCGGGTGGGGGGCACAGAGGGACGAGGCGGTGACGGGAGGACAGCAACAGCCGTGCCACCGTTATCTCCCAGAACCTAGGAATGTGGCCCCGAGCCCAGGCAGCTCTTGGTGGGCACAGGGATGGATACATCCAACGTAGACACTGATATGGCTGGCACCCAAGCGCCAGCAGCTTAAATTAAAAATCGAGGTAGCAAACGTCTGAAGTGCTTAGAAAGTAAATAAGTTCTGGAACGAAAGAAGAGGAAAGCCAAGCTGACTGCTGCAGGAGCAAGCTCTGACCCCGTTTAAAGCTTTGCGCAGCGCCCCACGGCTGACAGATCAGTCCTGCTTGCGTGAAGCGAGCGGCCCGTTCTCAGGTAAGCCAGAGCAGGGAGGCAGTGGCTCCTAGCGTTGGCGAGGGGTAGTACGGGTCAGGCCTTCCCGGCCCTGCAGCAGCGGGCTTGGAGCCCCAGGACCAGGACCCAAGCGGCAGAGGCAAGGGGGTTTCAGTGCTGCCAAGGCAACCCCGACTTTCTCAAGTGGGAGGAAAGAGGAGGAGAGAGCAGAACCTTCCAAAACTGAGCAGAAAGCCTCCCTTTAAAGTGCATTGCGTTTCTCCTCCCGCCCCCCGCTGGGACGCAGGGCGATGGAGGAACTCGAGTTCATATCGCCAGGGAGATTTCCAGGCCAGGGCTGGCCAACTGATCGATTGTGTTAGAGGGATGGGGAGGGAAGAGATGATTTCTTTCCTGCTTGGCTCTCTCAAGGCCAACCCCACTGGGAAGTAATGTCAACACCGGAGTGGAGCATGAGGACATTACATGGAGCCAGCTTCCCTAAGCACGTGAGGGGCCCAGCCCTGCAGGCTCCAGCGAGCGAGGATCAGCGCTCAGCAGGAGCCTGCCTGCTCCCCTAACGCAGCCCGGCTCTAACAGGGGGAGGCAAGTCCTACTCAGGGAATCCAGATGCCTACGCTGCCTTCGTGTGGGCCACCAGGCTGTCAGGAGAGCTGGGAACCTCGCTGCTGCCAGCAGCAGCCACGGACTGCAGAGATCTCCGTGTCTGCTCCGAAGGGGCGGCTGCAATGCAAGCAGCGGGCGAAAGGCATTCCAGCGGGGACTGCTGGCAGCAGCGACGTCAACCTCCGCAGAGCCAGCGGGCAGCGCAGATGGGGAGTGCACACGGGGAAGAGTCTGAGGTCCAAGATAGCGGCGCCTGGTCCCTGTCCCCTTCCCAAGAGAAGCACAGCACCCAGCTGGATGTGCTTTGAAACTGGCTCCCCCTGAGCCTGCCCCATTCATCCTCCACCGACAGACCCACCTGGGGGAGCCCTGCTCAATGTCCTCGTCAAATGACGCATTGCAGCACTGGCCATTTAACCACAGAGGCCGAGGGATCTCCAGGCCCCTAGGCAGCGAGTTAGCCGGCCCTGGCTCTCCCTGGGCTGCATACCTGAGAAGCAGGGGATTTTGTCTGGTGAGAAGTGCAGGCTCGCTCTCCCTTTAACAGCTCAAACACAGTAGATCATCTGCAGTTCCAGTTACCCATCCAAACGTTGGCTAGAGGCTACGAAAGGTATTTTAGTCTTCTGACTCAAGCGAGGATACTTTTAAGCATTTGTTGCACAAGGCCACCCATCTCCTGCGAAGGGCACTAGCCAAACACAACCAAGCTGAGTCTGTTCCGTACCGCTGCATCTCCGGGCACGGGGAGAGTCAAAGTCCACGGTCACGTGTCCGTGCTCAAAGTCCTCGTTCTACAGGAAGGTAACGAAGCCTCGCGCGGTGACACTCAGGGCAGTCAGGCAGGGCGTCTTGCCTGCGGGCAGCAACGGCTCGCGTCCCCCTCACGACTCACACCTCGCAGATGATCACAGGGAAGTCCACATGAATGCGAGGGTGCTCTAGTTTCACTATGCCCTGAAACAAGAGTCAAGCAGAGTGGTGAGCGGAGGGTGGCACAGGGACAGAAGCAGCGCTCTCAAGGCAGGCCAAGCACAAGCTCTGCAAACAAAGGCACCAAGCTCTGTAAGTCACCCCCAGCAGAGAGCAGCACAACAGAGGGCTTTGTGCCCTCGAGGAACTAGACCGGGAGCAGGAGTCCATAAAGCTGCTACGACGACTAGGTACATCTGAGAGGCAGCGCACAATGCGGAAGCGCTCTGCCCTTCGAACTAGCCCCCGGAGAGCTGACTAAGGCGCTGCTGGCTGCCACACATGACGGGTCTGGAGTTCAACAGCACGAGAAAGAAGGGAGCTGCTCTGCCAGGCACTGCCCGTGCGCCAGCTGATGCGTGACTGGCAGATATTGGCTCTCTGGGCTTTTCATCCGGCACCTTTCATTCACAGAATTTAAAAGAATGAAAAGAGCTCTCTGAGAGAAAGGAATGAGGGCAGCTGGCACACAAGAAAAGCAGCTTTCTATCCGAGGGGGACATTGCTGAATGCACGCTCCATCCACGCCAGCTACAAGCGCCTTTCCCATGCTCCAGGGCAAGGGTTCTCCTGTTACAGCACCTGGAGGATCTGCTTGCAGAAAGGGAGCCCAAGCGGGGCCCTGTGCTCGCCAGCCGGGCCAGGGCAATTCCCACCAGACTCCTGAGAAGCCAGGGGCAGGGGCTGGGCCTGCRCCAGGGCCCCAGGAGCACCCTCAGAGCTCAGCGGCTCAGACAAAGCGGGCAAGGCCCCTGGCAGCAAGGGCAGAGCCTGTTTTAGGGGCTGCAGACAGACACACGCAGGAAAAGACTTTTTGTAGCACTGCAGAAAGCACCTGCTCCGGGAAACTGTTCTGCTAAAGCACAGCAACCAAAGCCTGAAGGAGCCACAGCGTATCCCAACTTGCAACACCCCAAGGAGGGGACCCCACAGAGGACCGCAGCCACGTGGCACTAGCCCCATCACGCTGCTGCTGCCTCGTAGGTGCCACTGCCTTGCTTGCGTCTCAGGACCACACACGACAGTAGCAAAGGTTTTCTGCAGAGACACCCTCTGCCCCGGCACAGTTCCTGCAACCGTCTTGCAACTTCCACTCTGGTAAAGCCCAAAGGAAGCTGAAGCGTGTGTTTCCTTGGCAGGACCAAGATTAAAGCCCCCCAAAAAGCCTGGGCTGGTGCAGAGCCATCTTGTGCCGGTAGCTGCTCTCTCCAGCTCAGCCAAGCTTCCTAACCAGGCGAGTTTTAACCCACATCAGGGGTACCAGGAGACCACACCACAACCCAAGGCTCTCTCTGTGCGAAAGCCAGCCCAAGGAGCAGTGCTGAATGCTTTCTCTCCATAATTGCCTATCTAGCACCCAGAGGGATCCTGTTTGGGGGGGGGGGGGGGTGTTTAGCCCTCTGAGAGCACCAGCTGGGCAGGCAGCTGGACCAACAGCCCAGCGCAGGCTCACGCTAGAGCCACATGTTTCTGCTTGCTTAGAAAGGCCTCCAGCTGGGGGATCTCTGGAGCCCTGGTCTGCTCCCTTCTCCATTTAAGCCCCCAAAAGCTTGCCCCACACTCGAGCCATCCTTCTGCACTGAGATCCTCAATCAGTGCCCCCACTCCTGCTTGGCTACACCTTTTTTGCTTAGTGGAGCTTATTTTCAGAGGAAACTAAATGCCCAAGCACCACTGAGGTGCAAAAGACATCACGTCAACACCAGGCATTCCCTCACTACTGAGCTGCAGGGGGACGCAAGCACTCACGCCAGCTGGCGACTGGCTTTGACTGGTGCTCCCAAAGCCAAGGCCTGACCCTCCGTGGCTGATACACCAGCTCAGCAGCACCCGGGAATTCCCAGCCCGGCAGCAGCACACCTTACCTCACGCACCGCCCTGCCCGCGGACAGCAGCGGGGCACACTCGGGKAACGCATCTGACGAGGGGATGCCATGGGCACAAGGGTGCAGGGCTGCCTGGCACCTGTACCCGGCCATGCTGCACCCAGCCACACCACCTCACAGCCCCAGCAGCCCTGTAGGGCCACAGCTTCCTCTCTATAGAAAAGGGGACTCGTTGTCTCTTCCTGTCCTGTCACAACGTCACAAGGTGACACGGGTCTGAGCCAGGACCCAAAGGAGCCTGGGGTGTGAGGCAGGAGCTGCGGGAGGAATGGAAAACCTGCACTTCCCCTGCAACAAGATGCCCCTAGGTTTCTGAGGGGCTCTAGGGACTTTAGCTATCGCGACAATGTCTTAGTGCTTGCTTCCCCCGCCCTTCTCCCCTCGCCACACGCTACCTGAGGTATCAGGTTCTTGTGGATCCTCTTCAGCTTGGCACGCTTCCTCCCGTTCTTGGTAACGATTGTCTCCTCGTAGAATTCGTGGGCAAGATCCCCGTCCTCATCGTAATACATGGAGCTGCAGAAGGGAGGGACAGGAGCACATAAGAGACCAGGGATTGCTAGTAGCTTCCCGTACTCAAAGCACGGGCAGCTGCTTCAGGAAGCGAACTGGAGCAGGCTGACAGCATCATCAGCCATGCAAGGGCTGTGTTGAGTGTTCACCACCTGGGTGCTGGAAAAGGGGATCTAGAGCTTAGCAGATGACAAGAGGCCATTCCACCTTGCAGGAGGATGGAGTCATATGCCATAGCGAGCTGGGGACRGCAGTTCAGGTCCCGGCACCAAGAGGCTACAAAGGCAACTGCCGCTTCATGAATCACACGCTCACGTTAAAACAGCAAGCCTGGCAGCTGCCACAGGAGCAGCTCAGCTCTTCCCCCAGCGAATGGGAAGACTCTTCAGACTGAGCGATTCGGTGGTCTGTTCAGGGAATCAGCAGCTCGGTGCAGAACAAAACAGCCAGAGCCTTGCCCTCCTGGTCCCCTTCTAGGCCCAGGGACAAGGCCGGTCAAGGTCTCGCTCCTCAGCTAAGCCTTGGTTCAAACAGGCCAGGAGCCTCACATGCCTGTAACGCCGCACGACAGGCGCCAGGGCGGGCCGCACCCGAGCGGGCAGCGGCAGGGAGGCCGCTCAGCATCGAGCGCCAGGGGGTGTTTCTCCGCGCGAGCTGTTCTTACCGTGACCGCTCTTAAATCAGACGCACGAGTCAAGTACCGGGGGAGGACGCCRCTGTGCCAGACCGCGCGTCCTTCCCCGGGGAAGGGCAGGCCACGGCGCGGGCAAGGTCTCCGGAAAGCCGGGCTACGCAGAGGCCTGCGCCCGCACCGCAGCAGGGCCACCGGCTCCGCCGAGCTCCGCCCTTACCGGCCGCCCTCACGGCTACAGCGAGCGCCCGGCAGGTCGGGGCCCAACGGCTGCCCGGGGCGCGGGCGGGCCCAGAGGGCCGAGCTCCCCCCGGCCGAGCACGCCGCG
>NW_020450776.1:191755-193856 GCF_003343035.1 Apteryx rowi
GCCAGCAGCCGGAGCCGCAGGGGCTGCTCGTGGTCGGCCAGCTTGCGCAGGTACACTGCGAGGGCGGCCAGGCGTCACGGGGCGGCTGGGGGACCCCGGCGCCCCCAGCACGGCCGCCCCGCGCGCGCCCCGCGCCCCGCACGGCTACCTTGCTCATCCTTCTCGCACCGCTCGAAGAGGGCGAACTTGCGGGGGTTGTCGACCACCATGAACTTTCTGAGCAGGGCGTCGATGACCTCGCTGGCCCGGGTGTGCGAGATGATGTGCAGGTGCTTCACGGTGTCCTTGGGCAGGTAGAAGGAGGTGCGGCGCTTCACGGCCTGGGCGCGCTGCCCCTTCCTGGCGTCGTGCATGCACGGGGGCCTCTTGGTGGCCGGCACGGAGACAGGCCGCACCAGCTTCAGCTGCACCTTGATGAAGCCCGTGTAAGAGCCGTCCTTGTTCTGGGACAGGAGAGAAGCCCGCCGGGGGGTCAGCGGGGGAGGCCGGCGGAGCTGCCCCCGGCCCCCCTGCCCYGCCGTACCAGGCTCATGAAGAGGTTGCTGTTGATCTGGCTGTTGTACTCCTTGATCTTCTGCTCCACCTGCGCCTGGTCCAGCTCTGGCCTCTCCCACTCACTCGGCTCATCCTGCAGGAGAGCGGCCTGGCATGACCTCCCGCGCCGGCACACCGAGGGCGGCAGGTTGTGGGCACCCTTGGGTGTGCGGCGGCCCCAYGCCGGCCCTGTCATCACACCCGCATGGATCACGCCCCGTCGCACCCGTCCCCGTGAATCACACCCCGATGCCTGACGACTCACAGGGCCGAGCCCCGCGCGGGGCAACGCACTGTGGGGGAGCGACGCGGGCGCACGCTCGCGGGGAAGTCACAACCGTGTGCGCCCTACGGATCGCACATGCTGCCCCCGTTGCACGCAGGGCACGTGTGCTGCCCCCGTTGCACGTGGCCATGCACACACCGCTCCGCTGCCTCTCCACACTTAATTGCGCGGGGTTGCATCAGCCCGGCTTGGCGCTGGGCTGCGCCGCAGGGGGGGGGGCCGGGGAAGCGCGGCAGCGCTCGCTCCTGGGAGCCGCTTCCGGCCCAGCGGGGCGGGATCGCAGCCCGGCCCCGACCCAAACGCTAGGGCTGGCCACGGCCCTTCCTCAGCCCTGGGGCCGCGCCRTGCCCCGCTCCCCGGCCCGGCTGGGCTGCGGGGAGTCAGCGGACAGGGAGGCTGCCCTAGTCCTTCCCCCACTGCCTGGGGCTGTGGGGCACTGGGACAGGTCCAGCCGGCAGCCCCACGCCGCCCAGCCGGCATCAGCCGCGCCGCCCAGAGCCCCAGGCCGGGCGTCAGCCCTGCCGGYGCCCCGGATCAGAGGAGCCTCCCCGGCGCGGCACGGAGTGGAGCAGAGCGGAGGGAGATGCCCGTGGGCCCCAGGGCACAGGGCACGCAGGCGGCAGGCCAGGCCGCGCGCGAGGACACCCTGGCCCTGGGCGCAGCCAAGGGGKCGCGGGCCGGTCTCCCCGGCTCCGGTGCGGCCCGTGTCGGGGCTGGAGTGGGGCCAGGAAGCGTGGGCTGGGTGGCTGCGGCCCCTCGCAAAGYTGGCGGCGCAGCGGTGCGCACTGCCACGGGTGTCCGCCAGCGAGCGTCTACAGGGGATGCCAGGGCTGCTGCGCCAAGGAGTGCGGCCCCAGCAGGTCCGTGGGGYGCAGCGTGGGGCCCCCCACTGCGCCCTCACCCCCCTCACCCCCCAGCGCCTCACCTGCCCCACGGAGCCACACGCACCCTGGCAGGGCCACCCCTGCCCCACAGCAGGGCCACCCCCCCTCTCCCAGCACCCGCGCCGGCCCCCCCCCGGTGGCATCCCGGATGACGTCACCCCGCGCCGCCCCCGTGGCATCCCGGGTGACGTCACCCGTCCGCGATGACGTCACGGCGGGCGGGGGGACGGACCTGGCGGCGGCGCGGGCGGCGGCCGAGCGAGGTGCGCGCCGTGTAGAAGAGCTCGGGCTCGGAGTCGGAGTCCTCCTGGCTGCAGTAGCCGCTGCTGGCCGTGCTGCCGGCCGAGCCCGCCGCGCCGCCCCACCGCAGCCCCAGCGCCTCCGCCGCCCCGCACGC
>NW_020450776.1:194850-196981 GCF_003343035.1 Apteryx rowi
ACAGCAAGGCATAGCACAGCACAGCACAGCCTGGCATGGCACAGCATGGTCTGGCACAGCCCAGCAAGGCATAGCACGGCACAGCACAGCACAGCACAGCCCAGCATGGTCCGGCACGGGCCAGCATGGCATAACATGGCGCAGCCCGGCATGGCCCTGCACAGCCCGGCAAGGCATAGCACAGCACAGCCCGGCATGGCATAGCATGGTCTGGCACAGTCTGGCACAGCACAGCATGGTCCAGCACAGCCCGGCATGGCATAGCATGGCAAAGTACAGCCCGGCACAGCACAGCATGGTCTGGCACAGTCTGGCATGGCATAGCATGGCAAAGTACAGCCCGGCACAGGACAGCCTGGCACAGCACAGCCCAGCATGGCCAAGCACACCCAGCATGGCATAGGAAGGCACAGCCAGCGCAGCTCAGCACAGCCCAGCATGGCACAGCCCAGCATGACATAGCACAGCACAGCCCAGCATGGCTCAGCACACCTAGCATGGCATGGCACAGGCCAACATGACATACCACAGCACAGCCCGGCACGGCATGGCACAGCCAGCATGGCATAACACAGCACAGCCCAGTGTGGCTCGGCACGGCACAGCCAGCACGGCTTGGCACGGCCTGACATGGCCCAGCATAGCACAGACCAGTGTGGCCTGCCAGAGTGCAGTGCAGCACGGGCACAGCAGACCAAGCCCAGCCCAGCACGGCCCAGTGCAGCACGGCCTGGCATGGTGCAGTGCAGCATGGCCCAGCGCAGCCCAGCGTGGCGCAGCACACCCAGCATGGCATGGCACGGTATAGCCTGGCACAGCACAGCCTGATGCAGCATGGCATGGCATGGCACGGCCCGGCCTGGCCCGGCACGGGCAGCCTGCGGGGTGGCTGCACCCCGCCTGCTCCCCAGCCCCCAGCCCCAAGCTGCGGCCCAGCCCTGTGCCCTCCCCGCCAGGGCCGGGAGCTGCCCCTGGGCCAGACCCCTACCACGTTGGTGTCCTTCTCCACCGCCTGCTCGGGGCCATCGTCAGCCTCACTCCCAGGGCTCCGGGGGCCACTGCAGTCCAGYCGCACCAGGGCCCGGCACCGGTAGTGGCAGGTGAAGCTGCAGTCTGGGGACGGGGACAGGAGGGGGGGGTGTCAGTGGGGGGGACCCCCCTGGCCGGCAAGACTCTCTGGGTCTGGTGGCAGATTGGTTTTGGGTGCCAGGACACCGCTAGCAACCCCAGAGCCCAGCAGTGCTGCCACTGCCCGGTGGCCCCAGGCTGCCCTGCTCCCCCCCGAGGGTGCCCCTGCCTGGGGGGCCAGCGCCGCCTGGCCACGGGCACTTGCAGGATGCCTGCGCCGGTGGCTCTGCCCAACGCCCCRGCTCGCGGGAGGGCTCAGGGCCCGGCACGCAGGGGAAGGTGCCGAGGCCGCTGGTGCCTCGTGAGTGCTGACATGCACCTCGCGGCACGCTCGCCCTGGCGCTGGCAGCGGCACAGATGTGGAATGATGCCCGAGCCCCGCTGCTCACCCCTCTCTGCCTCTCCTCCTTGCTGGGGGCTTTCCTGGCCCCCTCTCGGTAAATCAGCCAGAAGCAAAACGCCCAGAAACGCGGTGGCGGTGGCAGCAGGCACGGGGTGGCAGAGCTAACCCGCCGCGGCCGGGGCTGCCTGCAGGTTTCGGAGGACGTGCCTTCGCGGAGAAGCCGCTCGCCTTGCAGTGGCGGAGGGGCCCCGGGGGCACGGGCACCCTCTCGCCCCCGTGCCGCAGGGCTGGCTCAGGGGTGCAGCCTGCAGCCCAGGCAACGGCTGGGGGCACGGGGTGACCAGGGCCAACGGGGATGGCGGGAGGGGTCCCCCGGCGCTGGGGGGTGCTGGGACCCCGCACCCCGGGGCAGGCGGTCGGGACGCCACGCGCTGCAGGAAGCCCCCGCGGAGCCGGTGCTGTGGGACACCCCGGGCTCCCTGAGCCCCGCTGCGCTCCCGGCTCCCCGGCACGTGCCCGGCCCCGGGGCTGCCTCCCTACCCGCCACCTCCGCCGGGCAGGAGCGGCGCAGCCTGGGCCCCCCACGGGGCCCGGCCCCACGATGGTCCCGCGAGGCGGGTGCGGGTGCCGCGGGCACCTGTGCTGCTCGCACCCCCAGGG
>NW_020450776.1:197719-214278 GCF_003343035.1 Apteryx rowi
CCGGAAGGGAGGACCCGGGAGCCCGGCCCCAGCCCCGGCTGCCGGCCCGGCCGGAGGGGCCGGGACTGAGCCCCCGCTGGCTTCCCGGGGCCTCCCGGCAAGGGGCGCCGGCCGAGCCCGCTGGCAGCCTGCCTGGGGCCGCGGTGCTGCTCCCCGCCGCGGCGGCCGGCCCCGGCCCCGGCGGGGTGAGCACGGAGAGGGGGGCCAGGCTGGCGGGGGGACACCCAGAAGCCGCCAGCGAGGGGCCACCTCGGCGGGGGGGGGGATGCGTGTGGCTGGCAGAGCTGTTCCCTGGGAGGGGAGGCCCCGGGAGTGGTCATCGCTGAGGGGGTGGCACGGCCCCCCCCACGTCCCGTGGGGGCCCCGCTCCCACCTTGCCTGCAAGCTGCGTTCCCCTGGCCCGGGGCAGCTCCGGGAGAGCCGGCACCCGGGGCTGAGGCCTTTCCTCCGGGCCAAGGCAGCCTCACGCTGTGCCTCAGTTTCCCCACGGCAAAGCAGGTAGAGGATACCGGCACTTGGGAGCAGCACTTGGCAAACTGCCTTCTTACACCTGATGAGAATTAGCCGAGTGCTGGAGCCCGGGGCTGCGGCCCTGCTTGGGCTTGGCGTGCTGGACGCACGGCCGTCTCGCACCAAGACCTTGCAGAGGTCCTGCAGCGCAGACTGTGCTCCTGGGAATCGCCATCCTCGCGAGCCCTCCACCTGCCTCCCCTGGGCACCTGAACGCTGTCAGCGGGGTCACGCGAGCGTGCCCAGCGTGGGCAGCCACGGTGAGGCTGGCACACTGGCAGCCACAGGGTGGGGAAGAGGGACAGGGTAGTGCCAGGCCCTAGCGCTCCTCCCGGCAGCGTTTGCAAGAATGCTGCCGTGGGAGACGCTTTCGCCTGCGGCCGGGAGCGCAGTCGTAACCCTTTCCGCGTTGTTACCAGGACAGTGACCTCCGGCTTGCCGAGCCACGCTTCCTCCTTGGGAAGGGGCAGTGTGGAGCCACGGAGCTCAGCTCCCCGCCAGCGTGGCTCCATGCAAGGGTCCTGGGCGCTGCCGGGGCGGCAGGGTGGGCACAGAGAGGGGCAGTAAGTCCCAATGCCTCGAGCCCTTGGCCCCCCTTAGCTCTGCAGGCTGCGGAGAACCTCTTTCACGTGTTGGGGTTGGGGTTTTTGCTCTGCTCGCCCTGCCACGCTGTTTGGGCCGGGCTGCTGGGAGCAACCAGCCCAAGACTCGGGGCGAGGAGCTGCTGTGGGCTGCCCAAAGGCTTCCTGTCGCCACGCGGAAACACGGCTCGCTCGCTGCGATGCTGCTCTCCGCGAGCGCGGAGGGGCCCCGCAGGCCTGAGGCTGCCCGTTACCTCCGAGACGGTTTCCTGCCCACTCCTGCAGTCCCACAGCGGTGGGGGGGTGGGGGTGGGGGGACAGGCCCGTTAGTGGCAGCACCTCCAAGCCTCGCCAGCTGCTCCAAGACGTCACCGCTTTCTCAGAAGTGGGGGTATGGCCTCGCCAGTGCTTTGGCTGTCTCAGCCACCCCATCGGAAAAGGAGACACATATCCCTGCCCTGGGTAGTGCCAGCTGCTGCCACGTGTTCGGCTCCTCCTGTGCGCTCAGGAAGGGCAGCAATAGTGCTGGGGTCCCCGATCCTCGTGGGGACGCGGCTGAGAGTCAGGCTTGCGGGGGGGTGCGCCAGCCACGGCTCCTGCTGACCTCTGCCCCCACGGCCCGAGGTAGCAGGGCGCAGGCCATGCACGGGCGAGCCTGGGACGGGCAGGGTGGCTCACGGCGCATCCCAGGCACAGGCAGGGCACGAGTCCACCGGCACGCGCCGGCTGCGGGAGCAGGGGCGGGGGCTGACAGCGCGTGCCCTTGCCAGGTACCCTACTGTGAATGGTGCTGTTTGTGAAAGCAGAGAGGGGGCATCTTCCTCGGAGCCTGCGAGATGGCAGATGACAAAACCCCAAGAAACTCATCTGCTTTATTGCAGCGAGGTCCTCGTGCTAACCACTTCCTCTGCCTCCCTTCCCCCCCGCTGCTCTAATGACAGTGGCTGACAGCTAAGAGATGGTAAGGGGCCGTGTCCCTCCCCCCCGGCCCCTCTGGAGCTCAGTGCAGGGACAAGCACAGACCCTGGCCAGAGAGGGCTTGGCCATTTCGGTAGCCACAATGTCATTTGCTGGGTTTGGGGTTCTCTGGGATTTCTTTTTTTGTTTGCACAGGGTAAAAACTGACACACAAACCACCCCACAAGCACGAGGCAGGGGAGGAAGTGGTTTATCATCTTCAGCCCGTGTGTGGCAGGAGATGCAGGAGGGAGCTGAAGGCCTGTGGGGTGCACAAACACTCCTGCTGTTCCTGGGAGAAGGCAGTGCAGTGGGGACAGGAGAGGCTGAGCCTGGTGAGGGGCCCTGCTGCTGCCACCCTCCAAGCTCGGAGAGCGTTTCTGGGGCACCTGGAGCAGTAGGTGGGAGGATGGGGCCTCTGCGAGGCACCTGCAGCGGTTGCTTGCTGCGCTGCAGAGCAGAGAGGAGCGCTTTGAGCATCGCTGGCGGGGAAGCGCAGACGGTTGGGCAGACCTGCCTTGTGCAGGGCGCCAGGTGACTGAAGCAGCAAGCAGTTTGCTATTTCTTTCACCAGATAATGCTCTGAGGTTGAGATGTGCCTTCCACATGCAGCGTGCTAAGTAGTTCCTGTTCCGAGCAGGCAACGTCCCAACGAGTTAGTGAGGGCCCTCAGCTGGACAAGCCAGGGCTGGAGCACCCTATGCTGGTGGTGACGGACGGGGGCAGGACTGGGGTGAGCCCACATCTCGCTAAAGCGGGTGCAAGGCCAGGAGGGTGGCTGCAAGAACTGCCCTGTGTCACCCTCCTGGACGCTCCCCAGCTCCCGGCACCTTGACTGGAGATACTACTGTGTCTCCCACCACCCTCCTGCTGCTGCCCCAGAAGCCTGGCGCGCCCCAGGCCCAAGGGGCTGTAACTAGGGACCTTTGCTCGCTTCTCCTGTTAGCTGGGCTGCTTGCAGGGGAAATCTCTACCTCTCCAAGGCCCAGGCTGGACTCCAATCACAGCTACGCTTTCAGGTCGTCCGCTTGCTTTGGCGCCTCAGCCACCAGGTTGCAGGCTGTCTTGTGCTTCTGCCAGTGCTGGACCTGGCACTCCCTGCAGAGGGGAACGCCGCTGCTCAGGGGCTGGGCCGGCTCTGCCTCGAACCGGGGTGCCCCCTACTCAAGCGGGAACGCAGGGCCTTGCCCATCCTAGCGAGCTGACCAGTGACAAGGAGCAAACCCTGCCACCAACACTGCTCTGTTGCCAGAAGCATGGCCCTGCTGTTGGCCTCAGCCACCGTCTGCTCTCCCAGGGAGTCCCTGGCACTGCCCAGCATTTGTCATGGCCATAGCCCTAGCCCAGCAGGCTTTTCGGATACAGCCCCCAGTCCTGGGGGTTAAAAGAGTTTAACGATATAGCCATGGCCAGACCTTGCTAGATGGTTCAGGATTAGAGAGCATTTAACGTAGTGCCACGGACACAGTTGCCATGTCCCAGCCCCCTGCCCGCACCCAGGGAGCCTTGGGCACTGACTTGCACACCACGTGCCCTGCTCGTGCCCCCCAAGGCCCAGGGGACGGAGACAGTGTCACCACATAGCCGGGAGCATGGGGTCTGCTGCTGCTGCTCTTGTTGTGGGTTGGCAGACACCCAGATAGTCAGCTCGGCACCCCGCAGCACCAGCACAACACTTGCCAGCATCCCCACCACCACCGTCTTGGCATGACGGCCCTGCCACAAGACTCGGAGAGGCACACGGCAAGCGGAGACCCAGCGGCGCTGAGCAGAGCTGCCAGTGCTTCAGTGGTGGCACCTCTTGGAACCAGAGTAAAACCCCTGCACACCTCGGGGAACCCTGCTCAGATCAGCGCTTTGCATCCTCTCGGGACGCAAATCCCTGCACATCTCCCAGGGGAGGCAAGGCTCCAGGCAGCAGCTGGGAGCCTGACAACCGGCTGGCTTCCCTTGGCCCTTTCACAGCCCCCTCCGCTCTGATCTGCAGTGCTCTGGGGAGCAGCGAGGCACTGGGGCAGCAGGACCCCTTACCGTGTGCAGTACCACTCGTTCCGGCAGCGAGAGCACCGCTTAGCCGCCTCTGAGCCGCACACCCTGCATCTGGGCTTGTCGGGGATGAGAGCCTCCATCATGTCCAGGCTGTACGTCTGGGCCCACCTGCGTCGGGCAGAAAGGGGGTGAGGCCGCCCACAGGGACTGCCATCGAACAACGAGCCGTCCTGGCTGCGTCCTGCCACCGAGGAGACAGGCTGACCCTGCTCTGCTCCCAGCTCTCCCCCTGGTCGGTATCCGTTCCCCCCATGCTGAGCTCCAGCCCCTGCTAACTGGGACACTGGCCACCCTGAGTGTCCTGTGTGCAGGTGGCAGGAGAATGGGCCGAGATGGGCCACAGCCTTACCTGCGTGCCTGGAATTTCAGCTCCTCCTCGGTAGGGCTGAACATGCGCTTCACCTGGTGCTTGGCAATGGCCTCCCACTTCCCTGCGTTCTTCTTGAGAATGTGGTCCCAGACGACAGGAACCTGTTGGGAGAGCCGGAGCAGTGAGGAAGCGGTGGTCACAGTCAGCTCTAACATGCTGTGGTACAGGGGCAAGCTGGGGACAGGGGAGCAGCTTGCCCAAGGCACAAGGAGCACGTACCCCCAGGAATGCAGATGGAAGTGCCTAGCTTTGGAAAAGGCTCTGTGTCCAGGTCTCTGAGAGGAGATGAGCCCTGTGTGCCAGCTGGGTGATGGTGCTGGGGCACCTGGCTACTGCAGATGCTCTGCAGATGCTGCGCCTCCTGCGCTGCTGTGCCTCCCCTACATCCGCAGTGCTCTCTCAGAGTCCCCAGCCCAGAAAAAGGGAGGCAGAAGCCTTCTGGCAGACCCATTCGCCAAGCAGAGGCACTAAGCATTCAGATGAAACAAGCCAAAGCCTTCAGGATCTGGTTGGGAGCAAGAGTTCAGCCACGAGGCCTGGGATCCCAAACAGAAAGCCCTGTGATCTCACTGCTCTGGTGAGCTGCGGCTCAGGCAGCAACTTGAACCCAGTGCTCCAGAGCCTTTTGCCTGAGCAGATTTTTCCACTCATCACTTCCCTGAACACAAACACCAGGAGAAGGGCTGGTCAGTGTGAAAGGGAAAGCACCAGCCAAGAGCAGCACCTGGAGTTCAGGCTCTGGAGGGGAAGATGCCGCTTCAAACAGCGCTGGCATCTCTAGTAGAGTAAAAATAGCCAGGCCTGGAAGGGGAGGAGAGCTGCTCTGTAAGAAGTTGAATGGAAAAAGGCCTTTTCTTGGCTTGGCTCAGTGACAGCGAGTGAGTTCACTGCTCGCTGGGCAGAGTATGGAGCCCATGTGTGCGCTTCCAGCTGGCTCTCCCTGCCTGCAGTGCTGAGCCCCAGTCCTTGGCGGACGCAGGAGCAACACAAGCACAAAAGGCAAGAGACGGAAGAAGGGCAGGAGCCTGGTCAAGGGCTGGACAAGGTCCCTAGTGTGACAGCCGCCTGCCCTGTCCCACTGACTTGCTGGAAGCTGAGCCAGGGGCACATGGAGCAAATCCATAACCACCTCCACTCTGCAATCCTCAGCGCCGACCGCTTGGCTTCACAGTTTGCAGCCTTGCCCCAGCCCCAGCTCCCGGGCGCAGGCCATGCCTCCAGGCCAGCCTCAGCCGGCTCCCCATCTGGACACGGCACCCTCCTCCTGAGCCACCCCTCCAGCCGAGCCGAGGGCAACACGCAGCCAGAGCAGCTGCTGGACCTCCCCATTGCTCCAGGGAGCAAGCGTGAGAGCCTCCCCGCAGCTCCAGCTAAAAGAGCCTCCACTGTCCCAGCTCTTTTCAGATGCCTCTGTATAGCTCTGCCCTCTTCCTGACACATACACATAATTTCAACCCATGAGAAGGTGATAAAAACACTTTTCTCCAGAATTTACCACTGAATAGATTAAAACAAAACAAAACAAGGAGCCTGTGTTGTTTGAAAGCCCTCAGGGCCCAGCTCCTGAGCCCCAGACATCAACAGGGATCGGTTTGACTGCAGCTTCTACCATCAGACCACTTTCTTGGCATTCTTCTGTATGCAGTGTGCCAAGCAGCCCCAGGCCAGGGCTGTAAGAGGGACTCTTCCTAGGGAACTCCAGAATTTAGCAGGGAAACAACAACAAATGCTTAACAAAGAGTTAATTGTCAAAGCAAGCAGTTGTCTCTGGTCCATGCAGCCACCACCCCAAAGATTTAATGCAATCTCGACAGCTGTTTATAACCCTGCATTTTTGCCACTAGCTGTGACTGCCTTCCTCCCCGCTCGGCCACAGCTGTAGCAGGAAGGAGGGCTGTCCAGAGGGGTAGGAGAAGTTTGAGGAGGAAGGGGAAGCCAACAGGAGCTGTCAGTGAGGGGTATAAGAGTGAAACGAGTGCTTGGCCCTTGGTGGTAGGAAAAGGGGGTTGGGAGCTACCAGGCTTGAACCAGAGCAGCTGGAGAGATGAAGGAAGAACCAAATGAAATGGGATACCTGCTCCAGGACGAGATCCTTTTTGGGGGGAGCTGGCTCTGTCACTGCTAGCTGGCTCAGAAATCTCTGCATCTCCACCAGGTTGGGTAGCTGGTCAAGAAGGACATCTGTCAGGAACGCACGGAGCTGCAGCCAGGGAGGGGAAGAGAAGAGTGAACTGAGGGAGGCTGAGATAAGGGAGCCTGAGCTGAGTTACCAGGGTCTGGGGAGAAAGAGGCATCTGTGTGTGCAGGGGGTCCAGTACTGCAAGAGCAGCGATCTGTRGGGCACTGGCGGAGCTCCACATGGGGGTCCCAAGGGAGGCACAGGCAGACACAAGCTTTGCCACTGCTGGCAGGGGGTCAGATCCTACTGCTCTCATTACTGGCCCCCAGAGAGCCCACCTGGGGTCCAGCACCACAGTGAGAACCCATCAGCTTGTGATGGGGAGATGCCCAGAGGTGCCTAGCACTGGCAAGGTCCTACCCTGTGCTGCAGGACCTGTGGTCCACGTGGCTGTAGCAGCCTACCTTGAGGAGCTGGCTCTTATTGAAGCCATCAAAGTGATATTTGCGCCGGCATTCAGGGCTGAGCAGCAGGTTGTAGAGGGCGAGCCACACCTGCCCATCGAGTTTGGTCATCTTCACCTGGTCTTCAGGGGGCACCACATGCCACGCTCCATTCTCAAACTTCTTGAGCTTGCCTGAGGGACAGAACAACATGCTGCTCCAGGGACAGAGAGAGCTGCCTGAGAAAAGATAGCTCAGAGGCGGGGATGCTGGCCTAGGCTCAATTCCTTACTCTGGCACAGGTAAGCCCCCCTCTCTCTGCTTGCCTCAGTTTCCCCATCCCTTTGCTAAGCATAGTAGCCTTCTTGATACTGAGACATTCAATATCTTAAAGAGCACAAAAAGCATAAAGAATATGTATTAAAGCAATAGGGCTGTAAAATGAACTGAAAAAAATCTCTGTGATATCACCCTCTGTTCCCGACCAAGAAGGAGGGGGTACTAGCAGACAGCAAGGAGCCCAGGCCACAGCAGCAGAGGGGCTGCTGGACGTGCATTAGATGCAGAGGCAGGGCTGTTTTGGGATACCAGCATGACCAATACCTGTTCTTCCTGAGGTTCTGCTGTCAATGAAAGCCAGAAGTAGCATGAACATAACCAAAGTGACAAAACAAGCTCCAAGAACTACTGTGTTGCTCTGGGGGACGAGGGAGGATGCAGCCCTGTATCTGCACAGCGTGGAAATGCCTTTGCACTTTTGTTTCTTCCCAGTCCCTGCCTCAGAGCCCTGGATCAAAGGTCCCTCTGACACCCCAAGCACACAGGGAGAAGGGATGCATTTCCTGGCTGGAGGAAGAAGGAGAGCTCCCACATCCAGCTGGGCTCCTCTCGGCAGACGCAGAGCTGTGTGCTTCCCAGCAGCTCTTCCTTCCTCGCCCGTGCTGTGAACCCCCTAGTGAGGCCCTTTCCCCTCGCAAGGGCTGCAGTGGGGCACGCCGGTTCCCACGCTCCAGGCCGCACAGCTGGCCAGCCGCCCCACTCTGCAAGTCGGGCCCCAGCAGGGCGCAGACCCCACAGCACTGCCCCACACGCTGCTTGGAGCACCCATGCACAGCGCAGACAGCTGCTCTCCCCCACACGGGGGGCCCGCGAGTGCCAGGAAGGCCTGAGCCATTGCAGGGCTCCCTGGCATTGCAGCCCACACGTGCCCCAATTCCCCATCCAGATGGGCTCGGCTGGGAAAGGCAGCACTGCAGGACATGGTATCCTTGCGCACCCTGGTCTGCTGTGCCCAAGACAGCCGCAGGTCAGGGCCCTGGGGAGTCCCTGGGGGCCCTGTCTACACTTGGGAACACGCTCTACGGGCAGGCCCAAGAAAGGGGACTGTGCCCCCCCACTGCACAGCTGCTCCAAGGGGTGCAGCAAGGAGACTGGGGCAGGGCACAGGGACTGCCTGGGGACAGACCTGGCTGCGGAGGTGCAGGACGCAGGGCTGATGGCACAGGCAATGGGACAGGGCTGCTGTGAGAAGGCAGGGAACATACAACCTGATCAGAGGCCCTTGGCAGGAGTGAAGCTCAACAACCAGCAGCTTCAGGGCAACCGGTTTGCTGCTTGGAAGAGCCCATGTCTGGGCTCCAAGTCTTTTCACTGTTCCAGAAAGGTACAGACAAGTTGAGACTGCCTACGTAGGTGCTACCACCATGGTCATGTTCAGCCATGAGTCACTGAGCACTAGGGCAGACAGATAGCCCAACTCTGCCCATCAGTCTCCAAGCTTGCATTTCACTGGGCTTGAGACTGTTGCATCTCTTTGGAAGGCAAGTCTGGCTGGCTCCTTCCAGGGAGAGGGAGGTGATAAACTGGTGTTTTTAAGCTGCCCTTGTCTTTCTGTGTCTGGAATGTGACTCCTTAGAGGAACAGGTAGGGCTGGTGGATGTGCTAGACTCCTGCTCCTGTCCTAGCCATGATCAGTTTGGATGAGACAAAGCCCTGTACAGGGATCGGCTTTTGGGATTGCTGCTAGTCCCCTCAGTCCAGCCGTGCTGCAGCTGCTGACACGCTCCAGGCAGGGAGCACTAGACGCGAGCAAGGGAAAAAGGCTGGAAAGAAGGTTAGAAGGAGAGCAGCTTTCTGCAAGTGCTCCTACAGAAGATCCATCTGTAGATGCAGGCCCCAGCAAGACACCACAGCACTTCAGGTACTGTAGTGTGGGACACGATCGCTACCTGCTTCGCGGCAGCTCCACGGGCAATGCTCCACCAGCTCGACAAGGAGGCAGGGCAGGTTGTGGGTGTTCAGCATCCGTGTCAGTGCACTCAGGGGCAAACTGGAGATAAAACAGGAGGGGTGAAATGGCTCTCAGACAAATGCCAGAACAGATACAAACACTCCCCCAGGCAACTGGGAGCGTTTATATCATTTGCTTCCCAAGAGAGGCAGGAAAAACACAATAACAGTCAGAACAGCTCTGGGTTCCCACAAGTACCACAGAGCAGGGTGGACTGCTGCATTCGCCTCCCGAGGTGCAGTGCCACCACCACCACCACTGATACAGCCAGCTGCTGAAAGAGGTCTGGGCCTAGCAGGGCTGCCACCCCAGAGGAAACTCAAAGTGAGAGGTTGGTGTGTGTCCTCTGGCGCTCCTGGGCACCTACCTGTCCACCTGGTCAGTGATGAATCGCAGCACAGACAGGGCCTTCAGGGAAATCTCAAACTCCATCGTCTCCGCCTGCTTCTGCAGCTCCTGCGGAGAGGTAAGCACAGACTCTGGATTTCAGGCCCTGTTTCTGAAAAGCTACAAGGAGGCAGCTCACTGGCTGCGCAACAGTAGCCACAGACTGGGGAGAAAATCCTGTGAAGCAGACTCTGCTCCCATGTCAACTGTGACAGCACTGCCTGTTTGCCAGGGCAGGGACAGAAGCRCTTGCTGCCCATGGTTACTTGTCCCTCATCTCCCAAACCTCAACAGGCCACGCGTGGCAGCAGCGCCACTGTGCAGGGCATACACCCAGCCCTGACCCCCACCCAGAACAGCACCCTGAACACGCAGACCCACCACAGCAGTCCTCACACCCCCTGAGAAAAGGCCAGTTTCAGACTGCTCCTCCCTCCCCTTCCCGGATCACCTTGCGGCCCTTGTCCCTGCAGAACCATGTAAGGCCGAGGCAGATCGACAGAGGAGCCTGGGGAAGGTGGGGAGAAACTTGGCCCTGGAGCAGCTGCGGAACTACCTCCACCTCTCCTAGACCTGCCTCTGCCCTCCAGCTTGCTTACATCCAACTAGATCTCCCTGTGGCTGTCCCAGCCCACAGCCACACTGAGCTCTCTGTCTACCCAGCCTCCCACATTTCCCAGTCAGCGCGGACACCACATCCCTCCTCCATGCACTCAGGCTAACAGCCTGAACATCCTCTGACTCAGCCTCTTTTGAGACCATCACGATGTCTAGGCTGAGAGGTGCCAATTTGTTCTTCCTGGCCCAAACAGAGCCTCCCTTCTCCAGTCTCGAATGCTCGTCAGCTCACATCTCCATGTGCAAAGCGCCAACTTCAGCAACTCCCATCTTACCCTGCTTGTATTCCTGTAGAACTCCACTGCAACAGTTCCCTTCCAAATTCCTGCGGTGAGAATACCTCTCCCTGTGCCAGCTGCCCCACACATTTCCAAGAGAGCCTTTGGGACTCTTCCCCTCCCACGTGTCACCACCTCGCTTTCCGAACTCCCACACTGAGACATTAGTGCTCGTGATGATGCCCAAAGGAGCCCTGGTTTCCCACAGCTCCTGCCGGTATCCAAACCTTATCTCTGCTCCCTTAATGCTGCCTTTTGTCTGTGCCTCTGAGTGATAGCATTGGGCATCCTGCTCCAGGGGCTGCCACAGTACACAGACATAAAGGACAACAGGCTCCACAACACCGGAGAGGCCATGAACAGTTGTTTAGCATGGGGTTATTGTACAAAGAGTTAGCAGAGACCGGAATGAATCAGAGGAAACCAGGTTCCTCGGAGACAAGCACTTTTCAGAAACGTATTAGTGAAGAAAGATCATTCTTCCTTTAGTCAGTCAAAGCACTAACAGAGACCCCCCAGCTGGGAAAACATTTCCTGGAAAACATCCCTATTGTGCTCAGAAGCCCTCCACTTCCTTCCCTTTTCTGGAAAAGGAGCACATGCTTGGGCAGCAAGCCAAAGGATGGACGCAATGCAGGGAGATACTGCCAAGCTTGCAGACTATCACTTTAAATTCACTCTTTCAGACAGTCTTCATGATGCAGTTTAAGGAGAAAACTTTAGGCACTGAGAAGCAAAGTCCCAGAAGCACAGAGAGCTCTCACACCAGAAAGATGTGTGCAAGAGCAGCCCTGAAACACCGACTGGGAACAGCTCTGGGTTCGCAGCTGGCCCAGACCACATACAGATGAGGTATTTCTCAGAGGGTTTTGGAAGTTGGCGGGAAATGCTTTAGGCTGATACCCAGTCACATCACACGCAGATCTAAAGAGAGAGCACTCTCATGGTTAATCCTGGCTGGCTCCAGGGGCTGCCTGAGCTCAGGCGGTCTCACAAGGCAGGCAGCTCTAGGGAGATGTAACCATGCAGCTTTCAAGAGCAACAGCAAATGCCAAATGACGGCACTGAATACTTTGCCTCAGTTTTGACTCTCCAGGGCTCCCCCAGGTCAGAGTGCCAGCTCCAAATTCACACTGTATGAAGTGAGGCCTCAAGCTGGCACTGTCGCAAGTTGGGGCTGAAGCGTCGTTGAGGGATGAAGGGAAGAGCACGCAGCCTCTCCATGCTGAGCTGCTGGCGCAGCTAACCCCAGACTCCCTTGGAGATGGGTGAGAGGTGCCAATGTCGCAGCTAAGGGATTCTCCATAGGAAGGCCCCTCTGTGCCTGTAACCGCAGCCTCTTCAGGCTGTCCACCTCCTCTGTCACACACACGTCCCAACAAGCTACAGTATTTTTTCCTCACCTGCATGGATGATGGACTGGCCAGAGCCGTGGGATGGAGCTCCTCCTGGGTCACTATCTGTCCGTTCGCACTCCGAGCTGCGAGCAGGGTCAGTTTTCGGTGGCAGTAATCAATCAGATCCAGAATGCTGTCCTCTGCCGACTCACAGATCTCCTTCACAACAGCAAGAGTTTCACAGAGGGCCATCCCCTCACAGGATGACTTTCAGAGCCACACAGAACAAGCCCAGCTCTTGGGCCGGGCTCACAGAAGGCGAAGGTTGCCTGGGTTATCTTAAAAGCACATTTCCCCTCTCTCATCTTTGTCTTTTCTACAGTGGCAAAAAGAGGCTGAGAACACTGCTGGGCCTGGAGCTGGTTCTCTGCCCACGTAACACAGTCTCAAAGTGAAACTCTTGGGGTGAGATGGTGGCACCCCACAGTCACCTGAAATCACAGCTACGACCTCCCATCCCCAGGGGCTCTAGACTAAAGAGAGCTAAACATGCCTCTTACCTTGTAAAAAAACACTGTCTCCAAGAGGTTAATGATGGAAGCTTCATGATGCAGCTGAGGGAGCAAAATGGCAAGAGTGAGGTAATGGAGTGGAGCAGTCACCAGCATCCAAGGACACAGGCAATGGGACTGGGAGCAGGGTTCTTCTAAAAAGCTGCTTATATAGTTATGGCCAAAAGCCTGGTTCAAGAGCCAAATTCAGCTGAAGTAACTTGCAAAACTCTATTTAATACAGTCCATGTCCATATCATAACATCACTATAATAATATAACACTCTAATACAGAACCATAGTCTTCAGAAGCCACATTCCCTGGCAGGCAGTGTTTGCTGCAGCCAAAGCACTGCTCCAAGGATGCATCTGGAGCCTGTTGCGTGGGGACCAGGCCCTCCAGGCCTCTGTTTCTGCACTACAGCGCAAGCGCACTGAGATGGGACAGTGCTCTGAGCTGTTGCTCTGCGCTCAGCCCCACTGGGACCAGGGCAGTGTGAACAGAGTTTTCCTGAGGCTAGGAACCATGAGAAAACTGCCCTGAGGCAATGCTGCAGACAAACAGCTGTCCAGTGAAGAAACTACCTTTCCCCAGGAAGATGTTACCCCAGACTGAGAACAGGGTAATGTTTCCCAGCTTTGGGCAGATTTGTCGTAGCTCAAGAGCTGCATCCCTGCATCGGGCAGCCAAGTTCCTGAGATCATTCCCTTGCCAAGAATGGCCCAAGGAACTGCTGCTCTCAGAAGCTCAGAAAGAGAAAAGCCACCATTTTTTTTAACCCCGAGGCATGTAAACCCAGTGAGTGCTTGTGTTAGAGGCACCAGAGAAAAACAGTGCTCAGAAGGGCAAGTGCCAGCAGGGTTAGTGCTGTTTGGGAGCCAGAGTAGCGCCAAGTAAAATAGGAGCTGCAAGCCAGGAGTGCAGCTCTGCCTCCGAACAAGGCTTTAGCTGCACCTAGCACCACCGGAGGGCCTGCAGCTCCCGCAAGCCCGTTTGCAATTAGGCAGGGGGTCCGGGGTGCCAGCCCTGCCTGCATCCGAGCTCTGCTGGATCTGGGCTCCCTGTCCCTCTGGGGGCGTGAAGACAGCCCCCAGCAGGGCCCTGAGCCAGGATCACCGCTGTTCAGGGACACACCGACTCACAGCACAGCCTGCCCGCAGGATCCTGCTCCGTGCCCTTCCCCAGGCAGGGAGGACACAGTGTCGTGTCCAGTATCTCCCCCTGCCCTGCGTCACAGGCAGGGAGCACAGAAGAACCTGTCAGAAGTAAGTGCTGTGATTCAGGGAGCTGCAGAGCATCAGTGAGGAAGAGGGCCCAGTCTTCCTCCCAAAGGGCTTTGCATCCCGCTGGAAGGAGGGTGTAGGATTAGACTGGATTGGTGGCACTTCTCAGTGCAGGCTGTATTTTCCCAGGGACGCTGCAATTGAAGAGCTTCTCCTGGCTGCAAAGTAAGAACATAAGGGAGCCTGTCAAAATCCTAGAGGCTGCGTTAGACTGTACCAGCCAAAACGAGCACCAGCTGCAGGGACTGTTAACCAACAGGTAGGGAACCACAACGGACACAAGCTTGTTGCTCTTGGCTTTGGGAAAGCAGGTGCTTCCCACTGTGTCACAGTGTCCACAGCAGCTTCTCAGCCCAGGGAGTTATTAAAGTATAGCAGTGTCTGCCCAGATTCCAGGCTAGTGAATGAATTCTGCTGCTTGCCCAACTCTCCTGTAGTTTCAGGGGAAAGCGATATCACTCCATTTCTTTTCCTAACTGTAGTTTCCTTTTACTACGTACTGCTAAAGAACTGCATTTCAGACCTGGCAGAAATGTTCAGAGCATCAAGCTGTGCGGGATTCTCAGGAAAGCTGCGAATGACTGAGGCCATTTTACCACAGACAAGCTGGCCAAGTCCTCTGCCTCCTGTCCTCGCAGAGCCCAGCACCTCCTGCCTGCCCTGGCTCTTCAGCTCTTCCCATCCGAACAGGCTTTTTACCCCCTACAGGGCAATGCCCACCACACGCTCGGCTCTCTAACGACAGCCTGTTCCCACAGCCTCCCCTACTCACCACCACGTAGATGGGAAAGGTGCTCGTTGGTTTGAAGTCTTCCAGCCGGCACAGCACAGGAAAGATCTTGTGCTTCCAGATCTCCACAGAGATCAGCTCCCCAATGAGAACGGGAATCTAGAGAGGGAGGGATGGGGGAGTGAAGCCTTTCAGAGCAGCGCTAGACACATGGGCCAGGCTGTGCCCAGCACCTCGTGGCTGTTTCAGTCCTGGGGCACGTGATGCAGCACCAAACGGTTTGGTTTGTTACCCCACCAATTTCTGAGCCTTTCCTTCACAGCACATGCTGCTACAGCGGCAAGGGAAGCAGCAGCTTGCTTCCCTGGCTATCACACGAGCAGGAGGAGCCCAGCGGGTACATCAGGCAGGGCCCAGGCAGCACATCTACTATCTATTTCCCAACGCAACAGTCGCACTTGAAAAGGGATGCAGTTTTATTGCCAACGTTCAACTGTGCAGGCTTCCAAGTGACGTCAGGGAGGAAGGCAGCCTGCAAGCACACAGTCTTTGTATCCGTCTAGCTCAGAAATCAACAGCTTTTCACCGCCAGTCATTGGCCTCAGAGACCAGATGGCAGAAATAGCTTCTAGGCTTACAAACGGGGCGGGGAAAGGAGTCACTGAGCAACGGGCAGAAGCAGGCCACCAGGACCTGCTGATGCATCCCAGGATGTTTTGGGACTGAGACAGCCTGGATATAGGGCAGAGAACTGTAACTTGGGAGGGGGGTGAGAGAATTAGGATAACAAAACAAAATCCAGAGAGGAACCAGAGACCAACAAGTAGAAATACCACAGCTTGTCTTTTAATTTTTTTTAAAAAAGCAGCGATGGCAAACCAGCAGTCAATAACTTTGCCAGAAATATAGATCAGATTCCTCACCATCGGCAGTTTATTCCACGATTGCATAACATTGTCCAAAAGACAATCCCAGCTTGAGGGCAAGGGCTGGCACAGGGGTCACTGGAGCACCCACCCAGGGCCTTGCTTAATGCAGGTCACATTAAAACATCCCTCCTGACTTTGCAATTCATGACTGCCAAAGACAAAGAAGCAATCCAGGGAACAATATCAAGACTGCAATGCCAGTAGCGGCCGGGAAGGGCAAACCACAAGTAGCCAGGACACGTTTCTCAGGTGGGAAAAGCCTGCCTCACATGTAGCCGGGCAGAGGAAAAAAGCAGGACCCTCCCCAGCAAACGCTTCCTCGCCAAAAGGAATGGGGCTGGAGTACCAGACCGGGCCTTAGGCAGCAGGGATCAGGCCCAGCCTGGCCCCGGGATCATCACTGGGTGCTCTCCCTAGGAGACGGGCAGCCAGGGCTCACCTTGGCGTAGCTGACGAGCAGCTCTGTGAGGAGCTGCTCCTGGCCCGCGGAGGCGCTCAGGATGGCGTGCATGTTGAGCTTCTCCACGGACTCGTGCTGCCGAAGCCACCTACAGAGCAGCCGGCAAAGGCATCGGTGCCAGGGCCCTCCAGCCAGCTGCCGCTTTGGGGCTCCACTGCCCTCCCTACTCAGAGGCTCCGAGACCAACAGGCAGCGCCTGCAAACGCCGGGAAGGTCCCACACCTAGGGAAACCTACTCCCAGCAGGAGCACCTCTCCCTCCCTCTGGAAAGTGCAGCCCCAATCCCCAAGAAAAGGCCCAAGGCTACCACGAAATGGCCCAAATGCCACCCTGCCCCCTAACTCTGCACCCTGAGGCAGCAACTCCACCAAGGTAGCTCCAACCCCACTGCCCTTCGCCTGCTGGCCTAACTGCCCCCAGCCACTGCTGAGACACCCCCCAAAATGCAGACCTTCCTCTCCATCTCCCCCACAGACCCCCGGGGACACCCCACAACCRGGGCCTCTGCTCTCCCYCMYCACACAGACCCCCRGGGAYACCCCACAACCGGGGCCTCTGCTCTCCCTCTCCGCACAGACCCCCGGGGACACCCCACAACCGGGGCCTCTGCTCTCCCCCATCACACAGACCCCCGGGGACACCCCACAACCGGGGCCTCTGCTCTCC
>NW_020450776.1:214784-220129 GCF_003343035.1 Apteryx rowi
GGCGGCGCGGGGGAGCGGCCGCAGGCTGCGGCCCCTCGGGGAGCGGGGCCGCCCCGCGACGGGACGGGACCGGGCATTGCTGGCCACAGGCCCCGGGGCACGGAGCCCACCCCGGCTCCGGTGGCGGTGCCGCAGGGCGCCCCGGGGGCGGCCGTCACTTCCAGCAGACGATGATGTTGGGGTCGTTCTCCAGGCGCTCGTCCAGCTCCTTGTAGCTCATGCCTGGGGGAGGCAGAGGCGGCGCGGCGTGAGAGGGGCGCATCCTGCACACGTTACACGGGGCTGGCCGCCCCACGGGGACCCCGAGCTCCTGTGCTCCAGGTGTGCAGCCCTGGCTGGGGCAGCACAGCTGGAGCAGGACCCCCTCCACCCTCCAGCTCCCAGGCAGCTCTCCCTGCAGTTTTAAGATCCACAAAGGGGCAGGGGCGGGGGAGACCCTGAAGCCAGATCACAGCCCTGAGCATGCAGGTCCCCCTTTGACCCCRCGAGCTGCATGGAGCCAGGCTCCTCACCTGTCTTACAGCAGATCTCGTCGTAACTGTGGCAGCCTGTGTACAGCCTGGCTGGGTGACTTCGCTCATCCCGGGCTACCTTGACAGGGTATTTCTGGAGCCGTCGGATAAGGCCCTTCATCAAGCCAAACTGGATGAGCCTCCTGAAGGACAAGAGGAGAGACTGCTCACAGCTGGGGCCACAGTGTTGACACCTCAAACACTGTCCTGTGCCAGCTGCCCCCATTCCCTGCCGGTTCCACCATGCAACACCACTGCACCCTCCTGCCTCAGTTTCCCCATCTGTAAAAGCAGGGGAGAGAGCAGGGGTTTGGCACTTGCTCTTTGCGAGCCCTAGCATTAACCCGTGCTGGCCCGTCCACCAACAGCGTCAGCACTGCCCTCTGGGACCAGGTAAGAAGGTGCTGGCTCAGACCTTTCGTCCACTCTCTGGAGCTGCAGGGTGTAGCGGGAGATGAGGTCGCGCACGGTCGTGCCAGGGCTCAGACCGCAGTACAGCTGGAAGACGTCCCTGAGGCTGGCTCGTTTGTGCCCTGTGGGGGTCAGACGCGACTGCAGTTACTAGCCACCAGCTGGCCCCCCTCTCACCGCAGGGTGGCCGACAACGGGGTTTCTAGGCCCGGCTTTGCTTTCTGGAGACCCTGCGTAGGGTGGCAGGGAGCTGGGGCAGACAGTGCTGCGCTGGAGCCTAGAGCTCCTGCGGAGCCTTACGCCTCCCTACCACCCCCTCCGCATCAGGCCTGCCCCCACGCGCAGCCCGGCGCGGGCTCACCACACCTTGCTTAGTGACGTAGGACAGGCATTCTTCTTGCAGACACTTGTCGTCCACCAGGTCCTGGACCTTCGGCGTGGTGCAGTACACGTTTGAGTACTGGAGAGCAAGGGAAAGCCAGCTCTGCTCAGCCACAGATCAAAGAGCTCAATTTGCCCGGCACCGAACCCAGTCCCACACTACGCGGCTACCCCCAACGGCACAGCTGCCTGGCAAATGCCATCTGCAGCGCAGCTGCCACAAGCCAGCCCTTCCTGCAATGCTCCCCGTGGGTAGACAGGGATAAAAGGTGCGACTTTGCCTTCCGAGCCGGGCTCAGCACCGGGAAGCCCGCTCAGCTGCGCTCTCTGCGGGTAGAGCGCCAGGGCTGCAGCACAGCGAGGCCTCTGCCCCTGGCTGGCGCCCACAGCCGAACCGYGGGAGAGCGGCCTTCCCGCGCAGCCCGATACCCGCTTGCGGCCCCGCACTCGCTCCGGCCTCGTTCCAGCCCGACCCACCTGGAGGATGGAGACAAGCGTGACGACTCCATAGTACCTGCAGACACAGAGTGAAACACAGAAGTTGCAAAGATCCTCTCTGCCACACCCACCCTTCTTCAGGGTCGGCAATTTCCCGCAGAAGAAACAGCATGAAAACAAGCTTTCAAGTGGGGGCAGAGAGGCCAGGGCACAGGGCTGGACCCAGCCCCCAGGCAAGGAACGATTCTGGGCCGGGATTATTCTGACAACTGACCCACATAGCTCAGGGGCCGTGCGTGCATCGGGAGCTCAGGGTGCTGCTCCCCTTCCCCACACTCACAGCAGGTTTTGCACAGCAATGCGCACCAAGTTCAACTCCACGTCGGCTTCTGCAGAAATCTTCTGGACGTGCCGAAATCCATCAATGTACGGCAGAATCTAGGAGGAGAGAAGGCAAGAGCTAGTGCGGCAGAAGGTAAGGAGCTGCACAGGAGATGACAGCACAGCCACYCAAGGCGTCACCCCAGAGCCCAAGAAACTCCCCAGCACCTGGGAGCATTCTGGGAAGGGCAGGCTCCATCCCCAGCAGCATTCACCTGTTTGAGTAGTTTGCTTCTAGGGCTGCACACAAGACAGGAGAACACTGAACTGTGCTAGTTAATGTGGTGATCTCCAGGACGGCCTGGCAGTCCCCTCTGCCTCTGGGCAGGCAGGAATGGAGCCTGCTAAAAGTGTACTCCCCCCAGTTAAGGACACRGACCTGTTGCGTTGTGAGATCCCACTGGGAATTGAAGAAATCGTCCTTGTCTTGGGTGAAGACTGGCACATCGTACTCCTGCACGATGGGAGGGTCCGGGCGCTGCTCGATCACCTTCAGGTGGATGGTGTTCGATTCATCTGGCCAGAGAACAGGGAGTGCTCAGTTCCCATAGAAACCTCTGCTCCCTTGGGAGCTCGCTCCCATCAGCTCCATAACGCCACGACTGTGAGCGCCAGGAACCAAGGCTGCTGGCACCAGGCAAGGTTCGCCTGCCCCAACCCTCTCCACACGGCTCCAGCCAGCAGAAAGCAAAGCCCTTGCTGCTGCTGCGGCTGCCCTGCAGAGCTACTGCAGCTGCGGTACCTATGGGCAGGGTGCACTTTCCTTTGGCGTTCAGCTCCTCCAGCAGGATGGTCATTATCGGAACCAGCTTCTGTTTACTCTCCTCGTTGGAGATGAAGCCACTTTCCAGCTAAAGAAAGCAGAAAGTTGTGTCAACTCCTCCCAGTGCGATTACCGGCTATAGGAACCRCACGCGTCTCTGGGATCCCTTCCTCTGCTCATCTTCACTGCCAGCCTTAGAGAATCTCTCCTCAAACAGCGAGCAGCAAATCCGGCCTAGTGGCTAGTAAAATGAAGGGGCACTGTAGYGACAGCAGAGGTCCCACGGCATCAACAGAGCAAGGATCTGCCAGGAGCCAAAGCTGTCTTCAGAGCAGCAAGCAGGCAGGAGGCCTGCGAGCAGTTTCCTCATTTCAAGTGTTCCTTGATCTTTCTACAGTTTAAAAAAAAGCCGTACAGAGAGAGCTCTGATGAAAGCTCAGGGGAAGTTTAGGAACATTTATTACTCTTAAACTTACTCCAAGCTCTGCACGGGTAAAAACGGCACAACCCCCTCCTCAATGGTAAGCCTGGCCCATACCCCAGCAATGCCCAGTGATCTGCAATTTGCACTGGGATGTTGATGACACTGTGGGGCAGATCTTGAGCAGCAGCCAGAGACAGACAGACAGACAGCCTCAAAGAGACAGAGCACCACGGGCAGCTCCCTGGAAGCATGTTTCTTTGAGAGGCAATGTTTCCAGCTCCCGTCAAATACCTACCAGCAGGCATAATGATCTTCCTTGCTGATCCAGCATAGCAGAGCACTGTCAAACATGCCCCATGCCAGGCTGCCTGCCCTCGTGCCCCTGCGGACTGGCGGGGAAAGAGCCCTGTCCTAGACCCGAGGCGGGCGAAGCAGGGAAGCCCTTGGCCAGGTCCCCCTCCAGCTTGGAGCAGTGCGTTTATCTGGGGCCTTACCTCCAGGGTGGTGAGGTAGCCAGCCAGYTTCTTCACTATGGGCTCCAGCGCACAGGCCTTGGCTCTGGCGTCACACACGAAGCCCAGGTTGAAGAGCAGAGCGTTTCGGCTGTACTTCTTGTGCTCGATACAAACAGGACAGCCGATCAGCTTCTTCTCCATGGCAGTCCTGTTGGAGAGACAGGCATAACCTGCACCTACCTCTTCGTGGAGGCAGAGGATGCGAGCCCCATGAAAGGTTAGTTCCCAGTTTGCTTTGGAAACAGAGATTCTCTTTGCTCTGCAGGAAAATTGATGCATCTTCCCCAAACGCTCAGCCTGTCCTCAGAGTGCAAAACAGACTTTCTGAGGAATCACAAGGGAAAGAGTCAATCATCAGAGGGAAAACCTGCATCCTTTCCGAAACCAGTGCTGCTCTCAACACCAATTTGCATTTCCTGGATTTGTGGCTGACAGAGAACCACAGGCAGTGCCAGTTACCCCCAAAACCAGATACTCAGACTCTCTGCGTGAGTAACGCTGGGCATTTTAATTAACCTGTTAACCCCTGGGATAGGAATCCCTGCGAACCCAGAGCCAGAGCTGGCAGCTGGAAGATTCGGTGCTGTCACATAACCCAGCTGYCACCTCCGCCGAGCCAGCAGCGAAGACCTGGCCGGTTCTGGCGGGGACAGCGGATCCCGCTGGGACTAGGCACGCGCCTCGACAACACTCACACAGTGATGAGCTTGTTCTGCAGCTCGGGCTTCGTGATGACGTACACCTGGATGGTGTCGAAGAGCTCCCGAGATATGAAGTCCTCGGGGACCTGCAGCACCAGAGAAAGCCCAGCTCTCCCCCGCACTACATCCCCCGACGGAGGGCGCGGCCCCCCGCAGCAGGGGACGAGGGCTGCGCCGGGGCTCCTCGCCTCCCGGGAGGGAGAGGGATCGCACAGCGGCACGCACGGGGCTGCCTTGTGCCCGCCCAGGTGCGCCGCCCCTTCCCCTCCTTTCCCTTCCCTTCCCTTCCCTCCACCGGCCCGGCCCGGCCCGGCCGCTCGCTGACCCCGGGCCCGGCCCGGTGCCTGGGCCCGGCCCGGTGCCGCACCCGCTCGGCCACGCCGGGCCCCGGCCCCCGCTATCCCCCCGCGGGGGTCCGGCCCCACCTGGTAGGTGATCTTGGGCCCCAGCGTGGGGTGGAACTCGCTGAAGAAGACGCACTCGATCCTGCCGCCCATGGCGGCGCGGCCGGGGCCGGGCCGGGCCGGGCCGGGCCTGGGGCGGCCCCGCTGCAGCTACGGCGAGCGGAGCGGAGCGGCGGCCGCAGCGCGCATGCGCCGCCGGGCCCAGCCAGCTCCCGTAGCGTTTCCGCGTGCGCGCAGAACGCCTCTCCCGGTCTGACACGGGAGAGCCGAGCGCGCCTACGTCACGCGCGCGGGGGCGGAAGGGGGCGGGACTTTACTCTGAGCGACAGCGCCGCCCGCCACTCGGCGGCGGCGCGAGCGGTGCGGGGGCGGGCTCCGACGCTGACGGACAGCCGTCTCGGCCAACGAGGGGGCG
>NW_020450776.1:220589-228295 GCF_003343035.1 Apteryx rowi
GCGCGGAGCAGCGAGGGCAGCGGCGGCCCCGCAGGGAGGGGTCGGGGCGGCCGGGGCCGACGCTGCTGCCTTCTGCCCCCCAGTTCTCCTTCCTGATGACGGAGGCCCTGCTGGTGTTCTCCCCGGAGAGCTCCCCGCTGCGCTCCTTCTCCCGCAAAGTCAAAGTGCGGGTGCACTGGGCCCTGCAGCTGCTCGCGCTCCTCTGCGCCCTCCTGGGGCTGGGCATCATCAGCTACAACAAGCACCTGAACGGCAAGGCGCACTTCGTCACCTGGCACGGCCTGACGGGGCTGCTGACCGTGCTGTACGCCAGCATGCAGTGTGCGGGGGGGGTGGTCCTTCTCTACCCCAAGCTGATGAAGAACTGGACGCTGGCCAAGCTGAAGCTGTACCACGCAACCTCGGGGCTGGTGGGGTACCTCCTGGGCTGTGCCAGCCTGATGCTAGGCATGTGCTCCTTGTGGTTTACCACCTCGGTGACCGGCATCTCCTGGTACCTCTTGATGCTGTGTCCCATTCTCACCAGCCTGGTTATCATGAACCAGGTGAGCAATGCTTACCTGTACCGCAAACGGAGCCAGCACTGAGGGCCCAGCATGGATCTGAGCTTTCCTTGTGCGATCCAGCAGGGCCAGGGCTCTGCGGGCTGCTGGACCTGGGAAGCCTCCCGTGGGGGGTTCCTACTCGCAGTCGCAGCGCTCTCCTCAGAAGTAGATTTCTTCCTACTCGTCTGTCGTTAGTCCTAGAGTGTCTGTAGTGTCAACCCTGGTCTTGGGGAGCAGCTACGATGTGCRTAACCCAGGTGATGGGCACGAGCTGCCTGGCCTGGGCCCACCTTGGTGGTGAACAGCTTGCCAGCACAGGTAGCCCTGCTGGTCCCTGCAACAGCTTGCTGCCTGGCAGAGGACTGCTTGCCCGCTCTGATGCTGGGAACCAGAAGGCTCATGGCACCTGTCACTCAGGATTTCTTCCCTTGCACAGCAGGTTTGTTTTGGAGTGGGCAGGCAGGCTAGGAACTGTTACCTTCCTCGGGGGAGTCCCTGCTCACCGGGGGCTGAGGGCTGGTGTCTCCCGGCTGCCCGCTTGCCACAGGGGGTGGCTGGGCAGAGCCGTGGCAGATGGCAGCCCTGCGGCCAGCGGGGGTGATGGCCGTGCCAAGCACGCGCCCCGCTGCCTCTCCTGCACCAAGGGCGGTGTCTCCGGCAAAAGTGTGGGGCAGGGCTGTGGCTTCAGCCGGCTCTGCCGGGGGAGGGGGGCCAAAGCGGGATGAGGGGGCATCCGTGGCGAGCCGCGTGGGGCACAGCCCTGTGGCCACAAGCCCAGGCGCCTGTCTCCACGCACAAATCCCTGCTGCCTGCCGGGGCACCTAGCAGCGTGACGGTGACGCCTAGGCCTGGCAGCAGCAGGGGCTGTTTTACGCAGCACGTTATCGAGCTCAGCTGCAAACCAGCAATCTGCTGAGGCCTGGTTTGCCCCCGTGTCTGACGCCTCCTCTGGGCGCAGCAGCCCCGCTCTGTCTTGTTACCGGCTGAGCCAAGGAGCAGCTCTGAGGGGCAGAAGGAAAAGCGTAAGCGCAGGAGGAGCAGGAGCGCCTTTGCCTCCTGCTGGCATGTGTGGGACTCCGTGCAAGGGGAGAGCGCGCCCTGCCAGCCCCCTCCGCTGGCGGTGCTGCCCCCGGGCCTTGGCAGAGCTCCCCTTGCAGCGGGATGGCGCCGTGCGCTCCCCCGGCCTGGCTCAGGGAGCGGGCTGGCCCCGGCGGGCTCCTCGGGGAGCCGGTCGTGGCGCTTGTCGCTCATCTGGAGGATGAGTTGTCGAGCCAGCCTGCGAAGGGACCGCTTGGAAGGCAGCAAGCAACCTCACCCTGCCTCGTCTCGCCTGCTGGGCACCCGCAGGCCAGCGTAACGGCACCCTCCTCCAGCACAGCAGCCTCTCGGGACCAGACGGGGCCTGGACAGCCAAGGTGCTGCACAGCTTGATCTGCTGGTAGAATCAAGTGCCGTCTCCCCAGCCTGCGATGCGGCACTGGAGTGGCCCCAGGGCTCCTGCCTCAAGGCAAATCGTGCTCTCTGCAGGGCCGGAGAGCTGGGAACAGCTCCCCAACTGGGAAATTCCTCTGTATCCAGAGCTTTTATTCAATAAAGATTTCAGGCAGCTACAGCATGGCAGATCTGCTGATTGCCCTGGGGGGAGGCGATGTTTCCCCCTCTGAAGCAAGAGGTTTCTTACCTGTGGGGGGGATGCATTTAACAAGGCAGCAAACATGCTGTTCCCAGGGGTGTTTGCCCTGGTGCGGGGCTGAGCTGGCACCAGCTTTCAGGCGCCCAGGCTRCCCTCAAACTCCCGAACAGAGAAAGGGGAGAGGGGAAGGGGACTCTCAATTTCTTTCTGAGCAACATGGGTTGCCCTAAACTGAAGGGACCATGCAAGACCGCCTGGCCAGGGCAGTTCCCTGTCTTGTCTGGCTTTCCGGGCACATGGTTTGGGGTCAGCAAAGCCCATGTCTGTGTCCTCCAGTGAGCACATCTTTGTACTCTTCCCACCTCCTCCCTTCCAGCCAGCCTGCTTCTAAACCCCAGGAGCCAGGCCAGCAGGGGCTGGCACCCTGCTGTAAGAACTGAGGCTATCGAGGTTTGGGGTTTTTTCTTCTCAACTGAGCAACTAAAATCCACACCTACCGCAGGCAGGTGCTTTGCTGCAGACCCTCGGCTCCCACGGACCTCTGCCCAGCCCTGGTGGCAGAGCAGCCCTTGAGGTGGGAAGGAAACCTCCCCCCGCCTCAGCTCTCCTCCCCCCGGCCTGCCCCGAACACAAATCCCAGCCGGCGGCCCCGGCCCCGCGGGCGCTGCGCCCTGACCCGCGCTCCGACGTGGGAGCTGTGCCAGCAGCAGGGGGAGGCTGACTCAGGGACCAGCCCAGAAGCTCTCTTTGAAAGAACTGTTTATTGATACTGAAATTTCTGTGTTTTTCTTGGTTGACAAAACCTTCTTGTGTGGTCCTTTAAAAAAATAATCATGACACCATCAACCCACATCCCAGGTTGGGAACTGCCCAGGGGATCAGGAGCTGGAAATGGCACAGCCGGCTGGGACTGGCTCTTCAGGGAAGCTTTTCCAGGGAGCATCCCCTCCATCCAAAAAAGTCCATCAACACAGAGGAAGGAAAACAGAAGGGGGAGCCCATATTCTACCCGCAGGAAATACAACCTGGTGCCAGAGGAGGCAGCAAGCGCCCCACTGTAAAAACTAATTCCAGCTTCTAGTATAATCTGACAAATGGATTAGTCGAGCAGCAGCTGAGGGCACTGGCTCCTTCCAGAGGGCTTGGCTTCCAGGGATATGAATCACTGCAACGGAAGAGGAAGGAGAAAAGAAAACCAACACCACAAAACGAAGCCCCTCTCAGACCTCTAGGAAAAGTCCGGGGTTGATTCCCGTCCCACGTGCTAACTGCAAAGCTCCCGAGCGGGAGCTCACACCAGGCCACTGCAGCCGCAGGAGGTGCTGAGCAATTACCTTCCTTCTGAACAGGCTTCTCAATCTCCGGCCTGGCAAACCTCTAACTCAGGGCTGATCCTGGCAAGCTCCTGCCAGAGCGCAGGGGAGGGTCAATACAGGAAAGGGATTTGGAAAGGAAACCCAGGAGCCCTCCCATTCCTCAGATAAGGAACTAAAGTAACTTCAGAAAGGAGAGAAAGAAGTTCTGGGTACTCTGGACAACCACTGTTACAAAAAAAGAAGCAAGAAAGTGCTCTCTCACTTGCTGATTTTGCTCCTGTGGGCGCCGTGAGGTTACTTTGTGGTCAAGCGCGGAGGCCGCGGAAAAGGGAGCCTATCTGTTGAGCACGGGACAAATCTGAGGCCGGATCAGCCCAATGTCTCCCTCCCGGAAAGAAAGCCCCCGCTGCCCGCACAGGACGCCCGCCCTGCGCTGACGGGAGCCGCACGGGCCTGAACTGCGGGGAGCGGCCTCGAGAAAACCCCCGTCCTCAGAAAGGGAGGYGGCGAGAGCCGGAGCCCCGCGGCAGCGAGGTCCTCTCCAAGGCGGCAGCGGCGGTGGCTGGCACCCTCAGCCAGCGGCCGCCTGACGCCCGGTGCTAGCCACGTGCGGCGATGAAGCGTTGGCATGAGGCAGCCCCCTGCCTGTGCCGCAGGAGGAGTCCCTGCTCCCCGCAGGCAGCGTCCCGGGGAGCAGACAGCGCTGGGAGAAGACACGAGGGTAGTTAGCAGCTCTCCGGCACAGAGACGGGGCGGGGAAGGGAGGCGGTGTTTTCGCAGGTCACAGCTGGGATGGGGCATCCTCAAAAGTGATTAGGCTGGACTCCTGGCTGTTTCCTTTCCCTGCCGCGCTGGCGTCGGGGAGCAGCGGGCTCTCTGCCTTCGCTGCGTCCTCCTCCTCATCCTCCATGCTAGGCCACGCTGACTGGTCCTCCACGCGCTTCAGTCGCTCGTTCAGCGCCTTCAGGGCCAGCTGCCTGCAGAGCAAGGACACAGGCAGGATTAAGCCCCGCGCGGCAGGGACAGACGCAGGGCTGAGCTCCTGAAACAGCCCAGCCCAGCCCAGCTGCCCACCAGTGGCAGGCGGGGGCGCACGGCTCCCCCACAGCTGCCATCCCCACCTCTGTTCCCAGTCGTTTCGCCCGGCCTTTCTTCCCCCCATCCAGCAGCTACCAGGAGCCTGCCCCCGCTCGCCCCTTCTGCCATGGCACTGGCAGCAGGGAGCAGGGGCAGAGCAGGCAAGAGAGGCTGACAGGTCAGAGAGGGACAGAGAGGCTCGGTTGCTCCCCTCCCGCAAACCAGAAGAGGCAGGGCACGCTGCGGGTGCCCCACCAGGCCGCCGACAGTCATGTCTGGCTGCCCTCAGCTTGGGGACAGGGCGACTTCCCAGGGGGCAGAGCCAAGGTTGTCCTGAGCGCCCTCGGCTCCCCTAGGCCCTCACAGCTTCGCTGACCCTGCTGCAGGACACGCAAAGCCTTTACCCCGAGGAACTCTCTGCCCGCGCACCGGCCAACTGCGGGCGCTCACCAGCGCCGCTCGAGGCCCGCCAGCCCCGCTCTGCGACTGGGAAGGTGGACGCGCTCTGAGCCCCGGTGTGCGAGCGAGCAGGGGGCATCAGCACCGGCCTCGAGCTGGCTTTAGCCATCGCCGAGCTCTCTGTAAGCATCGCTCTGCTGCACCGGCTCACGCGGGGAGCCAGCTCCTACAGCTGCGCAGGTGAGCAGCCACACGGTCGGCCGTTTTGCCCGAGGAAGAGCACCCACTGCTCATGCCACCCCTGCCTTCGCTGCCCGAGGATGTGTGTGGCGCTGTAACGGCGGCCCGGGCTGAAGGCGAGGAAACCAAACCTCTCCCCTCTCCTCCTCTCTCTCTCATCCTCAAGCCCAGGGGTGCGCAAGGCGCCAGGCAAATCCAGCACCAGCTCCTTCCTGGCAGGAGCAGGAAAAGGTGGATTTTGAGAAAGCAAAGGGTGCTTGGGGCRCAGGCTTCCCCCCCGTGCCACTTCTCAGGGGGAAGGCAGAAGCCACAGCTCTGTGCAGGGGTCAGTCTCCTGCCAAAACACCGGCAGGGTTTGGAGCCGGGGGGATGTGGGCCACTCCAACAGAGGCGCCTGCCACAGAGGGGGCAACTCCGCACCTCGCGCTTCGCCAGCCATTCACGGTTATGCGACGGGGCACCTGACGCGGGGTGGGCGAGAGGCTGTTTCTGGGCGCACGGAGCAGACTGCCGCGCGCAGCTAGGATGGGCCTTGCGAGCCCAGAGGACCTTCAGCTCCCGCCCTGGGGCGGGCGCACACAGACAGCCTGCATGGACGGCTCGCGCCTGCCCCGGGCAGGATCCTTCCCCTCCGAACACAAGAAAACATTTCTGCTCCAACACAAAGTTCCCTTGGCACGTGGTGTACTCAAACACTGTCAGATCGTGCAAGGGTCACTCCAAGAAAATGGGGAAGAAGAAAGGCAGAAAAGCAACAGGAAAAAACAGAGAGCTTTGCCTGAACCTCTTGGTCTTAGAAAYGCAACGGCTGCTTTTCCACGTACAAGAGAACCAAGACGTAGAACTGACTCAGCTGATTTCCCCGTCACACGGAGATGAGGGGTGTGGAGAAAGCAGGCAGCAGAGGCAGAAAAGGGCAACCAGGGCCAGATGAGAGCACGGAGCTGGCTATGCGCTGTCCTGTCAGCACCCAGAGGGACCATCAGGCTCCTCAAAATAAACRTGGGCATGTTCATGGGGACCACAAGCCACGCGAGCAGGAACCAAGCGACTCCCCAAGAGTTCCCCTTTGCTCCCTCAGCTCCAGAACAGCACCAGGCCTGGGCAGGCCCCCATCTCCACCACACGGGAAGGCCATCCACCACTTCCCCTAGGGCATCTGCCATTCTCTTTTCTACCTTTAGGGAGTCTCTCTGACCCAAAAGCCTTGCCTATCCCCTTCCCAGAAATTTCCCCGTTTATCCTCCGCCGTGACCCATGAGCCAGGAATACTTTTACCACCGTGTAGGGCAGTTCTGCTTTCAAAAGAGTAGGACAGTAACATACCACCACTGCCCACCCACAAATGCTCCCCAGTCACAGCCCAGAGGGCAGCCCAGAGCAGACACGTCTGACAGCTGATGAACCCATGGAGAAGGCCTCCCCTTAGCACCTGCAACCCAGATCTCCCCAAGTTAGGAGGAGCAGATTTTTAAAACCAACCCTCATGGCCAACAAACATATCCCACCCAAGCAGGCAAGGAGAATAAGCAATACCTTCTCCTCTCAGCATCCTGGGGATCTGTTCCTGGCAGACTGATGGTGATGGATGACGGGGCACCCACATCGTAGCGTTTCACTGTTTTCCGGCAGACTTTTACCTTCACCAAGATGCTGTGCACCAAATTGGCCACCAGACCCACCACTGGCTGCAGGATCTCTGGGAAGAAAGTGGCAAAGGCGAAGTGGTCTGACATATCTCCACGGCCTCTACTGTGCCGCTGGTAAAAACGGAGATAGACCCAGCTGGAAAGGACCCCGAAGCCATAAGAGGCCAGTACATTGCTCTCGATGAGGGTGGTGAGCCGCAGAACAGCCAGGAGAAGGAGCAAGAGCATGGGGACAACTTTCATTCTCACTTGGGGCACCTTCAGGACAGTGCTGTCACCCATGGTCTGCTTGAGGGCCACCAAGACTCCACCGAGGAAGCCCAGCATGCCATGGATGCGGACATCAAACAAATATGAGAGATGGAACGACGCCACATAGGTGAGGAAGTAGGCGAAGGCTCCCAGGAGCCCCACAGAGACGTTCACCACCACAAAGAAGATGAGCAGCTCCAGCGCGCCCCAGAGGGGCTCCAGCAACCTGCCGGCCACCACCACTGTGGCCAGGCTCACTGCCACGTCCCACACGTGCTTCTCCGCCAGGCTGTGCGTCACCAATGTCCAGATCCAGAAGTTGGGGGGGAAGAGGTAGCCGGGCGTCACCCCCAGTCCGTACACCGTGTCCACCGCGAAGGAGAGCAGGTAGAGCAGGATGACAGCGGCGCAGATGGACTTCACCACCACGCTGGTGCTGGCCAGCGCAGCCAGGAAGTGCTGCCGGGCGACGGGCAGGTACCGGTTCATCTTCCGTCCCTACCCGCCCAGGACCCTCAGCGCACAGGCCCCGCGGGGAGGCGAACGGGGCCGCGGCCCGCAGCGGCGGCCCCTCCAGCCCCTGCCGGGACGACGG